>NC_134702.1:136718781-136876281 GCF_043290135.1 Rhipicephalus microplus | reverse complement strand
CACTAGTGATAAAAAGAAAGCGTAAAGCGAAGGAAAATGTATACGGAGTGCGAGATTGCAGTTTTATACTGTATTCTAGAGTGAAGGAATAGAACTTAGTACATAAAACGTGAAGACAACGAATCTGTATACTACAAAAACCACCTATTTCAATATATTTGAAACACTTTCGTGAATAGGCAAACAAAGTTAGTGACTAAGTTTTCTTTATTTTTATAACGTTTTCATGAAGTCAGTATCGACCTTTGTAATGAATCTTTCCACCTGTAAAATTACGAGGTCGTCTTTTGTGAAACTGTTTCGGCTGGTAAGAGCCCCGTTCTACTCAGTTGTGTCTAGCCTGGCAGCAATATCAGGAGAGTGAAGATCAATAAGTGTTTATAGTAAAATGAGAAAAAATTAATTTAGAAAAACGAAAAAGAGGGAGAAAAAACGGAAGGGAAACCAGCAAAGCTGCCCATGCAGCTCCTTCCTTCTGTTAGGCTTGAAACCTCTAGAGCAAATTAGCCTTGTTTATGAGTTCTTGTTCATGTTATTCCTGAAAAGATCGACTCATCTACTAGAGAGCTCAAACAACAAGGAAAGAAAATTCCGTTACAGTATTCAATCTTATTTATTTTGGAATGCATTCACCAGCCAGGATTACTTCGCTCTAACAAATAAATATTGTCTTTTTTAACAGGTCCGACAAGTTCGGGGGTGTATCAGCCACGGAACTGTATTACCAAGACAACTTAAGCACATTTTCAGTAAACATCACAAACGAGAGAAAGATATAGTAAGCCGTACAAAATGACAGCAATCTACACAAATGTAATCTATATCTTCACTACGCTGGCATTTGCAAGTATATACGTCAGAGGCACTGACAGGCTACCGAATGAAGAAACGAGCGTTGACAGAGACAAGCAATACGAAACGAATCAAGACATTCATAGGGTAAGTAAGATCGAGCTCAAATTTCACCCAAAATTCACAACATATTACAGATCTCTCTCAGTTGTTACGTTGGCAGCTGCGACTTCTGCCAATGTCTAGAATTACCAACAATGTTCCACCTGGCCTCCTACTCTTTATTTCTGCCGTATGCCACACAAGTCTGCCACTCTGCGCGGTTCTTATGGGTGTGCGTGTGTGCATCATCTCTGTTCCACTCTTCTTTCAATCTGTCCCATCCCTCCCCCCATCTGCAGGGGAGTTAACCAGTTATGCTAAACTGATTAACATCCCTTCCAGACAGTGAGTAAGGTTAGATAATCATTTATCCATGGCCTTAGTCATTGCCATTTCTACATCAGATTCACCTGTGTGTGAGAGGTTGGGGTCTAGACTGAAAATCTGACCTGCTGCAATAGAATATCTGAAAAGCCCGGTCGTTATCAATATCATTATCGTCTTCAAGCGAGCAGCACTGGCAGTGTATAATTTCAAGGACTAGTATTTTTCGAGCGCAAGCAGGACATTCAGAGTGGTCTGTGAAGTGACTCCTTCCACAAAGGCAGCACTTTTTTGGTGATGTGGAGCATTTTCTTAAAAAATCGCTTTCATCGCAGAAATGGTAGTGAATATTTCATTTGGGTTCTCGCGCACTGTGGTCGAATCTCTAGCGCCTTTTGTATTGAAATGAACAAGAAAAGAGGAAGTCGGCGCGAAGGATCAGATGCCGACGCTTTATTTCTAACAGGTATGTTGTGCCCACAAACGTAGCAATGAAAGATTTGGTAGGTATCCTCTTGGTATTATTCAAGTGATTGCAACGGAAAACACAAATGGCGCCGGAAAAGCTCTTCAAGTTCCTGGCTGAACTCAATTTAGAATCGAGGCCCCTTACGCGGCATTTAGTGCATGCAAGCTGAGGCCCCATGACAGCACTCACCGGGGTTGACATGAACAAGGTATACTTAAGCAGATACTGTACACAAGTCTGGTCTGCTAACCTGCACATTATGGCACCTCGTCCGAATCGGTACACGGCGGTGATGGTCTGAAAATGATTTGAGGTGGCTTTCAATCGGATGAGACCTATATTTGTTGGCATGATTATGACAGAAATGCTGTTGACTCCACTTGAGAAGAATAACTAACAGCAGTTCATTACCTGACATTGACGCCGACAAGGCGGATCGTGCCTGGCCAGGCGAATCAGTCTATAACAATGCAGCAGATTAGGCAAAATTAAAAGGGAATTATCAACTAAAGACTCAAACACAAAAAGAACGCAGAGCTAAAATTACTCAATACTCAACCGACAACACCACAGTGTAGGTGTAGCTGTGGTTCCTAAAGTTGTGGCTCACACCAAGACTGGGGGATTGGCAAAGAGTCGGGGAGCTTAACAAAAAAAGGAATATATATATTTAAATAGGAGCGACAATAATAATACAAGAAATATTGAATTTTCGTAAAATATTCTCGAAAAAAATTTGGATGAATTAGTTTCTACTGAAGGAGCAATAAGTGATTGATGTTGTCACGAGCAAAGTAGATACCTGAGGATGACGACGACGAAGTGCTGTGGGGAACGTGCTCGGACTGCAGCAGCGTTGCACGCATTTGCTCGCCAGTATATTCATTGGGTTTACTTTATTCCCCGTAACATAATTAGTGGAAGGTGCGGGGTACAACTCGCTATACAGCCCCACGAGCTGGATCTTCGCATCGGACGGCGCATTGCAGCTACCACGATGACTGACCAGGCTACTCAATGTCAACAAGATTCGTCAGCCCCGCAACCGATCGTTGTGCTGCAACCTCGTGACCCAGGCCCATTCAACGGCACAAGTGGCATAGACGTCGATGACTGGCTGGTTCTATATGAGCGCGTCAGCAGCAGCAACCATTGGGATCCGACGCTTATGTTGGCGAACATCATCTTCTACTTGCATGGCACGGCAAAACTCTGGTACGAGACACATCAAGAAGAGTTGACCAGCTGAGACGTTTGTAAGCAGAAATTGCGCTATCTATTTGGGAAACCCATCGGACGTCAAGTGGCCGCAAAGAAAGAGCTTGCGACTCGTGCCCAGACATCCACAGAGCCGTACATTGCGTACATCCAGGACGTGTTGGCTTTGTGCCGCAAGGTCGACAAGGACATGCTCGACGAGGACAAAGTTGGACACATCCTAAAAAGAATCGCCAATGACGCCTTCAATTTTCTGCTGTGCAAGGACTGCTCGACCGTGGAGTCGGTCATCGAAGCATGTTGTCGCTTCGAACAGGCGGAACGTAGGTGCATAGTTCACCGATTTGACCGCCTTCCCAACACGGCGGCTACGTCCTCTTGCGAAGATTTGCCCACACTACATACCACTAGCGCCGGAAAACGTCACCAGAATAATCCGTCGGGAATTCGAGGCTATGGCACCCGCTATGTCTAGCGCCAGCGCGCTAGGACACAACCTCGATGCTGTTTCAATGATACAGGCCGTGGTTCGCCAAGAGATCGCAAATATGGGCATTTCGCCACCTCATCAAAATGCCCCTGCTACTTCCAGCTCGGCTGCACTCGTTGTGGCTGCCACTCCTAACCGCACGTTCGCGCCAAGACGAAACCCAGCTGAATGGCGCAATCATGATTATCGGCTCATATGTTTCACGTGCCATCGGATAGGACACATCGCTCGCCATTGCCGCAGCCGTTGGACCTCATCACCTCGACCGAGCTTCTGTGATTGGGGACCTCGCTCCGAACATGCACCCTATGCCCCGTCCTACTGTACAGAGACAGGTGCAGAGCATAATTCAGAACGTCGGACCAGCCACTCGCCATCACCCGTGCGTCGTCAGTCTCGCTCGCCCCAACCCCGCCGTCCTCTGTCTCCCTTGGACCGTCGCTCGGAAAACTAGCCGGTGCAGCCGCCGGAGGTGACGCTGCATACACGACTTGGACTGCAAATCCTCTGACTACTCCCGACTAGCGGTGCAACCTTCTTACAATTCTCGTTGATGGTTTACCTGTAACTGCTCTTATTGATACCGGTTTGCGCAAATATCTGTGATGAGCTCAGACCTCCGCCGCCGCCTCCAAAAAGTTGTGACGCCTGCGATTGCACCTACCGTTCGTACAGCGGATGGGAGTACTCCTGCTGTCCTTGGAATGTGCACTGCGCGAATAACGATTTCTGAGCATCAAACTTCAGTTGTGTTTGCTGTACTAGAAAATTGCCCTCATGACCTCATCCTTGGACTCGACTTTCTGACTTCACACGCTGCGCTTATTGACTGTTCCAAAGGTCTTCTTCGGCTCAAACTACCATCCTTCTCAGAGACCGTCTCCACCAGCCCACCTCGTCTGCGCTCTGTCGATTTCCTCAGACTTCCGCCGCAAGCCGCCGTCCAAGTCCAACTCTCGCCATATTCTCCAGTACCCGAGGGTGATTACGCTGCGGCCCCAATTTCTGACGTGGCCATGACACGTAATGTTGCACTCCACAACACGGTGGTTACTGTTAAGGACAACCGAACTTCATTTCCCGTCCTCAATTTTGGCATCTCAGCGCAAGTTATCCCTCGCGGCATGTCACTTGCGCATTTGACACTACCAGTCGACCACACAGTTTCTTCCCTAACCACCGATCCGCCACCCGATTTTTCATCAACGTCGCTCTCGTCACGTTCCTGTTCCGACCTTTTCAAGCCAATCTATCTGACAAGCTCACCTCTGAACAAGTCGTTGCTCCCTGCCACGTGCTTGCTTCTTATCGGGAGATCTTTGACTTCGGCGACCGTAATTTGGGCCAGACTTCCGTGGTAACCCATCGCATCGACACCGGTGACGCTCGGCCCATTCGCCGACGGCCCTACCGTGTGTCGGCCCTGGAGCGTGCTATTATACAGCGAGAAGTTGATAAAATGCTTCATAAGGGCATAATAGAACCCTCATCTAGTCCCTGGTCCTCACCCGTTGTACTTGGTAAAAAGAAGGACAATAGCTGAAGATTCTGTGTTGATTACCGCCATCTCAACCATATTACCAAGAAAGATGTCTATCCCCTACCCCGCATAGATGATGCACTCGATTGCTTACACGGTGCCAAATATTTCTCTTCAACAGACATTCGCTCAGGCTACTGGCAGATCACTGTGGACGACAAAGACAGAGAGAAAACGGCCTTCATGACTCCTGATGAACTTTATCAGTTCAAGATGATTCCTTTTGGATTATGCAATGCCCCCGCGACTATTGAGCACATGATGGACTCTCTCCTTCGAGGCATGAAGTGGACCATCTGCTTCTGCTACCTTGACGACGTTATTGTTTTTTCGACTACTTTCGACGACCATCTTACCCTTCTGTCCACAGTGCTTGATGTTTTCCGACGTGCCAACTTGCAACTTAACTCGTCCAAATGTCGCTTTGGGCAACCCCAAATCTGCGTACTCGGCCATCTTGTTGACGCTGCGGGCGTTCAACCAGACCCTGCGAAAGTCCGAGTAGTTCGCGACTTCCCCACACCCCGCTCAGCCAAGGACGTCTGAAGTTTTCTGGGACTGTGCTCCTATTTCCGTCGTTTTGTCGAGAAGTTTGCTGAAGTAGCCCGTCCTCTAACCGGCCTCCTCAAAACGGATGTCGCATTCACCTCGGGCCAACAGCAAGCAAACGCCTTCTCGTCGTTCATTGAGATTCTCACCAATCCACCAGTCCTAGCACACTTCAACCCATCTGCCGCCACGAAGGTTCGTACTGACGCCAGTGGCAACGGCATAGGCGCAGTGCTGGAGCAGCGGCAACAAGGAATGCACCGCGTCGTCGCGTACGCAAGCCGATTGTTGTCGCGCTCGGAACAAGGTTATTCGATCAAAGAACGCGAGTGCTTAGCTCTCGTCTGAGCAATTGTGAAATTCCGACCATACCTCTATGGCCGAGCATTCTTAGTTATTACGGACCACCATGCGCTTTGCTGGCTCTCCTCACTCAAAGACTCTACGGGACGCCTTGGTCGCTGGGCGCTGCGCTTACAAGAGTCCACTTTTTTCGTATTCTATAAATCCGGAGAACTTCACAAGGATGCCGACTGCTTGTCCCGTTACCCAGTCGACACCCCTGACATGATGGAAGATGAACAAGAGGTCCTCGTTCTTTCAATTACCGACTTCACTGACATAGCTGCTGAACAATGCCGCAACCCCTCTTTGCGTGCTATTATCAATGGTCTGCACTCCCCCCCCCCCCTGACCACTCTTTACAACTGTTCGTTCTTCGCAACGACATCTTGTACCGCTACAACGCCCGCCCAGATGGTGCTGAGCTTTTACTCGTTGTTCCTGCGCATCTTCGCTCAGACGTTTCGGCTCCATGATGCCCCCTCCGCTGGACACCTAGGGGTGTCACGCACGTATGACCGGGTTCGCCACCAATTCTTTTGGCCTGGCCTTTACCGTTCTGTGCGACAGTACGTTGCGGCATGCGACCTCTGCCAGCGCCGCAAGACACCTGCTCTGGGACCTGCTGGTACCCTCCAGCCCATTGAAGTACCAGATGAGCCACTTTTTCGAGTCGGCCTCGATCTGCTAGGACCTTTTCCCGTTTCGGCCACCGGTAATAAGTGGATTGCTATTGCTACCGGCTACGCAACGCGGTATGCCATTACACGCGCCCTCCCCACCAGCTGCGCTACTGATGTAGCCGATTTCCTTCTTCGTGACATCATTCTGCGTCATGATGCTCCTCGTCAGTTGATCACCGACCGCGGCCGCTGTTTTCTATCTAAAGTAGTCGACGAGCTCCTGCGACCCTGCTCTACCCATCACTAGTTCACTACACCGTACAACCCACAAACCAACGGCCTCACGGAACGCCTCAACCGTACCCTGACGAATATGTTAGCGGTGTACGTCTCCAAGGATCACAAAGATTGTGACATCCACTTATCTATCGTTACCTTCCCATACAACAGCTCACGTCATGATACAGCTGGATTTTCACCTTCTTACCTACTGTTTGGTTATCACCCGCCTTTGCCCATGGACACCATGCTCCAATCTGACGCCCCCTCATCGACTGCTTATGCTCGTGATGCCCTGGCCCGAGCTGACATCGCCCGCCAAGTCGCCCAGGATCGGTTATGTGCCTCGCAGCTTAACCAAAAGAGTGCTTACGATCGCCGGCACCGCGACGTACAGTACTCTCCGGGGTCGCTCGTCTTGCTGTGGTTACCATCGCGTCGTGTTGGTCTTTGCGAAAAACTGATGTCCCGTTACGTTGGCCCCTGCCGCGTCACACGCAAGGTCACCAGCGTGACCTATGAGATAGCTCCACTCCATACCACGTCAGTACCAGCTTCAGTTCCGACCGATATAGTGCACGTCTCACGGCTTAAAGCATACTACTCACGCCCCGATAATTGATCGCACCGTGACGGTGCTTCTGCCGCCAGCGGGTAATGTCACGGGCTAAGTCACGGCCTTAGGATGACGACGACGAAGTGCTGTGGGGAACGTGCTCGGACTGCAGCAGCGTTGTACGCATTAGCTCGCCAGTATATTCATTGTGTTTACTTTATTCCCCGTAGCAATATCAAAGAAAATTTTATTGTAGCCTACATTGGTTAACTGAGAATCCTTTAGAATCGAAGTCATTGAGTGAATCTCTTCGACTGTACAATGAAATCTTGCATGGCCTTGTACACTTTTCCGTTGCTGTGCCCTAGGGGATGTGTATTTAGGGATAGTAAATTTCACGTTGTCAAAGCTACTATAAGGATTCGTAATGGTATTTCTGGTGATAATTTTCTTAGTGATGAAAACTTTCTACAAGAGATCAGAAAGTGTTCTACAGTTTCCTCTTCTCCACAAAAAGAACAGAGCGGGGAAAGAGTCAAGTGTGCTCTAAACAAAGAAAGATTTAATGGAGGAATACGACAGCGTAATTCAGTGATTAAAACATCCAGATATCGCCTATGACATGGATGAGTATTGCAGGGTATCATTAGATAGTGTAAATCTGGAGAATATTTTAAAGATGGTGTAGTGAGCTGTCTAAGAACACGTTCAAGCCCGTCGTCGTCTTCTTCACCATAGCCGTGCCACGTTCTCATCGACTGTTGCCGCAGTGCTTGCTTAACGCACCTAAATTGATCCGAGTGAGAATGAAACTGAGGAAACACAGAAAAAATATTTTTTATAAGTGATGTTTTCGTAATTATCGCGTGACTATAAATGAATCATTATGAATGATGCAAATGACTTTTTCGTCGTGTGTGCTCGAGCCTGTAACCTTCAGTTTACTACTACGCAGTGTGTTTCCCTGATCTCTTTGTTGGCTATTTCAGTGCATGTTGTATGCAACATTGCACGCATTTAGCTTAAGCGGCAAGGGCGAAAAGCAGCTTTTTATCCGAGGTTGTCATCTGACACCTTATTGTCACACCTGTTGAGAGCTCACGAGTAATCTCTCTAATGCTGCCAAAATGCACCAAGTCTAACCAAATTAGAATCAGAGATCCACCCACAAGAACTAAAAGGGAGGTTAGTTCTTTCCTAATTGTTGTGTAGCAATTGTAAAATAAGCTGCAAAGAGCAATATGAGATGTAGAAGAACCAACACCTATTGCACACCGTGCAGATTCCTCACAGGTGGTCTTCGGTTGATTGTAGGGGCTAAGCTCTTTATGGCGAGACCTGGCCGGTGCTGGAGCGGCGTCGGTTGTCGATCATGAACCATCCTTTTTATCCAGTAGCAATTCTTTTCTCTTGCAACTTGACAATGCTTTCGCATAGTGATGCATGCAAACTGCATTTGTGTGACAATATACTAGATTGCGCTGTACGCATTTCATTTCTCGTTCTCGTTTCCGTGGTTGCTGTCCCATAGACGTGCGTACAACATGACCTTCGATATGGCAGCCGTGAGGCAGTTTTCCCTCCGGCCATCCCTATCGCATGGGGAGAGCATGTTTCCAGAGGTGGGCGTAACCCGCTCTCTTTTTCGTACCGCGACGCTCTTTCGTATGGTCTAAAATGGTGCAATGGCGTTAGCGGAGCTTGCAAGTGTCGACAAAAAATATTTTACTTTTCGATATAATTTCGCTCTCACTTGGGATTGTCGGGCCAAGGTGTTCGAGATGCACCTTGTCTGTCGAACAGGTTTGATTGTATATACTTTCAAATGGGCTTGTTTTAAACTGTATATTGGCGCCGCCCACATTAAAGCACCTATAATTGCGATGCTTCTGCAAGAGATCCGCATGTGCTGGAAACTTACTGTAATTTGATGTTTACAGGCTGCATAGTATGAAGGGCACTGGCGAAGAAAAAAAAACATCGCTATCAACAAGTGAAGTCAAAAGGGTGCCGCGTTCTACGCTCACGAGTTACAATGAATCGAAAGGGTTGCTTTTCCGTTCCTTTCATGGAACTAGCGCCACGTTTTGTTGTAACGCTGTTTCAGTTTAATACTCCCGAGCCGCACAAGCAGAATACAGGGAGGAGGGGGCAGGCGCTCGCCACGCGTCTAGACATTGTTTAAACTGAGCGTCGCCTGTTTCGAGTGAACGACACCGAGCTCGTTACAGGCAAGTTTTGGTCACCTTTGGTCGCCCATTATATATAAATGATATGGCGTTCACTTATTACACAGTGTAAGAATAAACATTCAAGTGTTTGCTTGTTCAAGAAGTATGCAGCACGAGTCCACTTTGATGTACCTGGTGTGAAACTCTGCGGTGTTACATAGCAGCGATAATTCGCCCTTCTTTCTTTAGTAGTCTACCTTGGCAAATACTCAGTTTTCATTAAAAAGACGCTGTTACGCTACATGTGGGGCCCTTTGATTTGAATGCAGTCGAGATTACAATGAACAAACGTGGCACTGATATTGTCATTGGGCTACCAAAACATAATCAAAGTTCAGATGGTGAAAAAGTAGACAAAAACCACTGAGGGACTCTCACGGTGAGTGACCTGGAGAATAATTGTAGCTCGACTAATCGAAGCCTTCTGCTATATTCTGGCAAAATTACTTCTCAAGTACGTTATTTCAATGACATTTAAATATGTGTGGCTTTGTGCTACAAACAGGCGGTTGTCTTCTTTCCCTTCCTTAACCCTTCCGCCACTTTGCGGGTTTCCACAGGACTCATTTGCGACACATGACAATGACACTCAATTGCCTAAAGCGTAACTGCAGTTCGGTTGACGACCTCATAAATATCAGTACGTGATATAAAATTAAGGTTGTGAGTTAGGATGCGAAAGCAATACAATTCAACAACAATAATGAGCCTAGCTTTACCTATACATGTCTCCAGAGAGGAGGAATGTCAGACCACCTGTATATTTCCCTAAAAAAGGTATTTATCGAGAAAAAACTGACCGTAATGAAAAAAAATAATGCTGCAGCAAACGAATCATACCTGCTTACAATTGACTATAAGAAAAATGCAGCAGTTGATATGTTTTTCTTAAGTTTAACCGAAATAAATGCAGTGAGTGAGAGAAAAAAAACTTTCCTTTTTTTCAGCCAGAAGATTCTCGCGGTGATTGTTGCTAGTACGCAAAAAATAAAAAAAAAACTTGCGTGTGATGGAATCCTGTAGACTTTGCTGTATGCCACGGTCTCCGCCGCCACCGGTATTCAGGCCATCTCGCGGTAGCCGGGTGCGCGAAGTGATACTCGTTGGTTTAGCTGGGGAGCGCAGCGATTCATACGGCCGGAGAGAAACACGCTGCGCGCGTGCCCTATTGGAGGCCGTGTGTACAATATGGCGGTTGGGTGAAGGTACGCTAGAAGCTTTGTTGGTTCAGCTGCTCTTCGATTTGCTGTTGCATGGGCTCCGCATGGCTCTGCCTGCGAGCCAGTTATCTTTTATTTTCCTGGATCATCGCCGTACAAGTGTGCTTGCCAGATCGTGCTGCTTCGCGGACCATAGACGAGGAGGAGCACGGATGGCCGCTGCGCCTCGTGCTTGTCAGCAAGATTCCAAGGTGCAGATGAACGGGCGCACGGACGGACGGACATATGGGTGGAAGGACGCTTCGCCCCACTCGTCATGATTTACTCCGTCAATGTAATATAATTTTTTTTGCCACTGGGTCGGCACCGATCACTGATAATAGTCTTCCAGTCAGTGTAGCGGGCACATGCTTTCGTCATGGCTTCGAATTAAGCTAGAACCAGACATTTTTGCTTCGTTGTGCGATAAATCAGTGACAGTACCAGGTGGCTTGGTCTAACAATTGCGATGCCCAAAGCTGCTGTTGTTGTGAGCTCATCACTGCTTTCGCTGAAGAAGGTAGCTTCTGTCAGGGGCCAAGACACACTCCCTTAAAATTACGCGTCTGATTCTCAACTGATTTAGTCATAATGGAGAGCCCCGCGGCCACTTTCTTGAGTATTTCTGTTTTCGCAAGTTTTGGGAATGTTCCGTATCCGAGGTGGCAAGTGGGGAACATTCTTTTGCTACAGAGTGGCACGTTGCAGCTGGTGAAGAGCAAATAGAGCAAATAAATGATTAACATTATGTGTAGAACTCTGTATAACAACTAATGTTTTTATTGGCGTCCATAGAACCATAAGGAGGCATGCATGCGAGTACAATACATAATTATTGCTGGCCGCAAGGTACACGCTACCCGTTTTGCAATCGAGCAGGCTGGCACACTCCGACAACTTACACATAAAAATACAAACAAAATATGTCAGGGAGGGGTAGCTTCGCGACTACAACGTATATTTGCAGTTTGATGCGTCATCATGCTAGCGCAACAATGGTAAACGTATGTTCAGTAAATGTCTGTCGTTGATAACCCAACCAAACGTGCAACGCGAGCTTTTTACGAATAAACCTGTCGAATATTTCTTGATAGTTGTCTCCTACTTTTAAGTTATGAACTTGTACTGTAGTGCTAGATTTGTTCCAGTACACTCAGTGAACTTCATTTGTATTTGTAGGCGATGAACATTTCGAGCATATTGTGGCTTTTGGGGTTCAACTACGTCAGCCCCCACACGGCGAATAAAAGCTGTGTTTATTTGAACATATCATCCCTGACACCAGATTGTGTAAAATATTCAAGCAACTTTATAAAGTACAACAACTGGTAAGTAACAAAATTTCTCGAATGATGTCAATTGAACAGGTCTTTGAATCAGCCGCAGTTGCGGCATCGATTACCCCAAACTTTAAAGAAGCAAGAGAATCGGTACGGTGCATGTAACGCTGCAGTAACACGACCCCTGCTGCATAGCATTTTCAAGTAACGCAAATTTAGAATTTTTTTATGTGCGTGATCGAAGGTCAAAATTTGGGCGAGTAACCATGAGCTACCCTAGCGTTGCTGCATACAACGTAGTCGTGAGAATGGACACCATGGACAGAGAAGCATCGGCATTAAGGTACTTTGCCCCGAAAACTCAGCGTAAACACAGTGCCTGTCGAGCGCTGTTACGTGCACTAATGATGATAAATCGTTGGGAAAGTACTGTGAAGATATTTCATTTGCAGCAGTGTAGAGGAAGGTCCAAATGCAGTGTATCTGCAGGTGTGTATGCGAAAATTGCGCAACATCATGCTATGTTATTGGTGCTACCGTACTGTGGTATCCAAATGTGGTAGTCGATAGTACTTTTGATACTTGCACAAACTACAGAAAAAAATTCTCATTGTTTTCTAGAAACATTGTAAAAATGGGAGCTGATAGGTCATGACGACCCTCCCCCTAAAAAATTAATCTGCCGACAGCACCAAGCTTATAACACAAGACTGTTGGGTACAATATATGCGAATATATTTAGTAAGATACATGGCTGCAAGAAAATTGTAGAGAAAATAGCCGAATCGCCCAGCTGCTCATTTTGATTTGATGTTTCTTCCTAATTTGCTCTTAGAAAGTTTGTGCGGAAGAGCTAGCACGGTTGCGTAGTAGTGTAGCCTCATGTTGATTACTTTCTCAACTATTTTAGTTCGAAGTAAAACAAAGCCCAACCAGATTCATTAGGGTAAAGCAGAATACTGGCACCTAATACACACAAAGAAGTCTGCTGGTTTCGATGAGGAATGTTAGCAAAATGGAAAATTATAACAAGAACGTTCTTGCATTAAGTCACAGTTATTCAGGTTGACGACCTGTTAGGAACAAAGCATGTGGGTAGCATTCGGTTTTTATCAAATGGTGTTATGATTACTTAAACTGCCTAAAAGTGTCTGCTTCTACATATTCCATATATTTTGATGAAGTTTTTGACCCGTACGATAAACAATACATGGGTGTACCAAAGATTCTAGAGAAATGACGCAGCCTTACAGCTGCGGCTAGTAACTTCGCATTAAAGTAAGATACGTTACACGAAACACCGGAAGGTTGACGTCGTTGTTCAGATTACGCCAAATGATAAGATGGTAAGGGAGAAATGTCACCTTTACTTAGTATTGAGACAGTGAGGTTGTTTTGCAGCATAGTTTTTGAAAAAAAAGTACAGTCAATATTGAAATTGAAGTAAGTTAGCTTAGTCCATAGCATATTGTAACAAAAGTAACTACATCACAACAATGATTTTCTGATTACACGGTTTATCAGGGGCGAACGTGTACCCAAAGCCAAAGAAACACTGCAGATTGAAAAAGAACCCAATGTCCATAGTCGTCAAGAGCGCCTCCTCGAACACCATTGTTTTCGTGTTCACGCACGTTGGTCACTCCGTGGAAGCTCGTGCACCTGCAGTGCCCACTCGTGCATTGTGGCTGGATTTATCTGTTGTAGCGGTGCCGTGAGTGCTGCTCTTGTGTACGACGTCTGCGTTACACTGAACGTTGGAAGTTTTTAGTGGCATTATTCTCTCTCTCTCAAGCGGAATCACCCCGATGGGCACGATGAGGCTGTGTGCAGAATTCTTTTTGTGAACATTTGAAGAAATGAAGTGAGTACAGCAAGCTATTGGGGGGCTATAGTGTTGGAATCGGTCGTAGTACCGCTTCATGCTTAAAATGTGTACACGCCAGTGGAAGCTAGTACAAGCCAACGCATTCATCGAGCCTGTATTCGCTTTCGACTAGGTGTCTCCTCTCGGCGTTGACAAGAAAAAAAGTGGTTCCCCCCAGCTATATGCGTAGTCTTACACGAACCGGTAAAAGCAATCGTCATCAACGGGTTTCCACTCCCACATAGCGAAGAGCTTATTCCACGGCTGTCCAAGGTGGTCTGCTTTTTCTAGGCCGGACCCTCCGTCCGCTTATCATCATGTTGAATTCCTACGTGCTGTAAAGACTTAACTACATTTTTTACACGACGGGCTCTTTCGTTTTTGCCGCGTGCGCTCTCAGCTCACGTCTGCTCCTACTGTGTTTCAGGAAACGATATTTTTAATACTCAAAAGTAGCAAAGTTACACAGCGCTACCTAAATCATTTATTGGTACGGGGCCGAAATCGAGGTGAACACGATGCCAAATTGGCATTATGTTCTTTCTCGCATCAGTGAATGCAGCACGATCCTAATAACAATAAGGTTTTTTTGTGGAGTGAATTGCAGTTTTTGGGCGACAGGATCAGTTCGGCTTAAATGAACACTAAAGTCAAATAACAATTTACGTCAGAGTGAAAGCCCAATGTACGACAATATCTAAAATGACAATGTTATCAAGAAATGTGCCCTACTTACCGAGAAATTGAGGGAAGTGCAAAAAAACACACACGCCGCAGTAAATTTTCAAAATGATCCCGATGATATCAGACAAACAACCTAAAATTTTCGCGTAGTTACGTTGAACAGGTGGTGCCATCTAGCGGGGCGCAGTTGAACCAAAAACGTCAGCGATCTTGAAGCCAAGGCGGGAAGTTTATCAATGGCCGTTGTGACTGCTGAGGCTCCCGCTGCTATCGGTCTGCTGCTACTAGCGCAAAAAAGCCGGGCTACGTTGTGCACGGCAACAGTGACGTGAGTCGGCCCAGTCAGTCCGCTTCTTGAGGCGGGTAATTTGAAATGCGTTAACCCGATGTAGATCACTAAAACGTGACTTTATTTCAAAATAGGCCCTTTTTTGGCACAAAAGTAACACTACGACGTTTATGGACCGCTATTTTAACAATCAACGTTGACTCGATTGTTGCCTTTAAAGCCCCTTTAAAACCTGTTGAGTAAGAAGTTCAGGGCAGTGTGAGTACACTGCGTCCTGCAGACGTTTCGTCGCGTCTCCTTTTTCAGCTACAGGTTACTGAAGAGCGTGTTAAAGAAAATATTAGCTTGGTTACTTCTTGTATTACCAAAGCTGAACTTTAGGCTGCCATTGATGCAGATCCGACAATATCTCAAGTTCTTTCTTATGTACATGAGGAATAGCCTCCAAAACATGCCCTTTCAGCTGAATTTTTGCTTCACTTTAGTGTTAAACAAGAACTGCCTTGTGTCGAGAACTTAACTTTCCGAGATGAACGGGTGATTGCCCCAGCTTCTTTTCTGCACAAGCTGATTCAGCTGGTCCACGAATCACATCCTAACATTGTTCGCACTAAACAGAACCTTCCTGACAGGTACTTGTGGCCCGCCCTAGAAAACCAGGTTGAACACGCTGTAAACAACTGCCACATATGTCAGGTGGCAGATACACCTGCAGAACTTTCAATCGCTCCATTCCAGGCTGTTCCGTGGCCTTATCAACCTCAGCAAAAGCTTTGCATGAACATTATTAGTTGTTTGCACAACGTGCTGCGAAATTCTCGGTTCATTATTTCCCTCACTTACTATCACTCCAAGTGGCCTGAAATTCGTTACACGCCTAATGTAAATTCTCAAGTTATTATCGAGTTTCTGTCTTCTACTTTCCACAGAGGTTTTTGGCGTCCAATGACCACGGGCAATGGTCCACAGTTTCAGTATCTGCAGTTCGAGACTTTTTTTTTTTGGCAACGTTGTATTTAGCTTTCAGAATATATCTGTCTTCTACCAGAAACTGGATGGAGAAATTGACCAATTCAGCCGTGTTCTGAAGGAGCGCATTCTGATTGCAGAATTGTAACAGCGTCCCTTCAAGTAAGTCTTGACTGATTGCTTGGCTTCGTACAGGTTTTCACCACAGAGTACCACAGAGTGTCTCCTGCTCAACTTCTTCAGGGTTGGCAGTTGCCCTCAAGATAGCTTCTTTACCTGGCAACACCTCAGTTCCTCCAAGTCAGCAACTTTGTACCAGAGTCTTTTCTCGTCTTAAGAAATGAAGCAGTATGTGGACAATCGTGAAAGAGCTAACCTTCCAAAGTTCGAGTCGGCGGCACAGTTAAGATTCGCGTCCCAGCAAAACATCCAAACTATCAGGGTCAGTAGTAAATTTTAGAACTAGTAAGTTCAACTTCTTTCCGCCTAAGTGTTTGGAATGCCTCGTGCACCGTTATTTCTCATACCGATTTGGCTTCAACGCCTCACACTTCTGCCTACCATTTTTCCACTTCTTCGCGCTACTCACGGCAATGTTATTGTATTTGGCCTCTCTGTTCACATACTTTCTTTTCAAGTGGGAGGGACCTTTCCGTAGATGTAGCTCCTGGTGGAACAGTTCAGTTTGAGTCTGTTGCTCATGATAGGCAGATCTGATGTTTAGATGGAAGCACGATAGTCCACCAACAGTTTCGGAAGCTGCAAGTCTGCCTACATCTTCTGATTCTAATGCTATTTTGGGTATAAATTGTCGCCAAAAGCTTGTTACTATTAAATCTGTTTTAGCTATGTCACTTTCACTGTTCGCGCGAAGAACCCTGGATTGTTCATCACTACGAGCGAAAGTCTTCCCATTCATTGAGCAAACGAATTTCCATTCGCATGCCTTTTTTTCCCTGATTGCCGTACCGAGCAACCATTCGAGGACAGGGCAAATACCCTGGTTCACAAATAATGAACCATTTGAGGAGTGACCAATGCCATTGTTGATAGCCTAGTTTTCTTGCCTTAAGAAAAAAAACGTCGTGCTTTGAGCGACTCTCAAATTGCACTATCAAGTTCGAACACGAAGCATTGTTCTTGGTTTTGAATGTATGGCAAACAACAATAACACTTGCTATCATTTGCTCATTCAAAGCTGAACTCATTTGGAAGAGCATTGTGTGCAGGTTCCGTTTACTCCCATACTTGATTTTCTTCATTTACACATTGAGATTCCCCGAGTATCACCCGGAATTAGTGATTCTTGTTTGATAGTCATTCAGCTGTTTCATGCCTTTAGTACATTCGTCTTCCCGCACTAGATGCCTTCATTTGAGGACTTTGCTCTCTTTTTCAGTGTTTCATTTTGCTTCTTGCTTATCAACATCTTGCTTATCATATTGCTTACTTATCAACTCAAAACTTTCATAGATTTTTGTCGACTCTTTTCCAAGTTCACGTTCAAGTTTAGATTTGAAATTTTCAAGCTCTCTTCTAAGCACTTCTTCGAAAACAGTAGACATGGTTGGATACGAAGCAAACATAACAGTGGAAAGTTGTGGCTTTTTAAAGCAACTAAGCTTTAAATGAATATATTGATAGATATATGCGGTTTAACGTCCAATACCACTATACGATTATGAGAGATGCAATAGCGGAGGGCTTCGAAAATTTCGACCACCTGGGGTTCTGTAACGTGCACTCAAATCTGAGCACATGGGCCTACAGCATTTCCGCCACCATCTGAAATTGGGAAACGCAGCTGCCACAGCCGGCGGGATTTCATCCCGTGACCTGCGGGTCAGCAGCAGAGTACCTTAGCTGCTTCACTACTGCGGCAGGGCAATATATATATATATATATATATATATATATATATATATATATATATATATATATATATATATATATGTGTGTGTGTGTGTGTGTGTGTGTGTGTGTTCGATACCTAACTTGCGGAGATAAGGAGGACGTATTTCAGAAGTATTCCTCCTTGCCCGCGTTGCTGCCAAGTGTAAAAGAAAGTAGAAGAAAATAACAAAAAAATGAAGTAGACGTCAAAGTATTCATGTTCTCTGTTCAGCTGAAGTGCGTTAATATAGAGTGATTCGATTACGAAGGCAGAACCTAAAAGACTACGGGCCCAGCTCAGAGCGCTTGGTCGTGATGCGCTTACCCTCACCCTGTTTGCAACTCCGTTTCGTAGCACGACAATGACGCGCAGAAACATTGCCGCTTGTGCACGCCATTTTAGGATTTCGACCACTGTAGGTTCAGTTACTCAAGTTACTGTGCTGTATTTCGGTCAATGAAGAGTTTTGAATTGAACAGAGCAGCTGCCACCCTTGTCTCTGCCGCGTTTTTTTTATGATTTTGCGGACGCATTGATTCTTCCTCCATTTTCTATTTTCTTGTGGTGACGTATCTACATGCTCTTTTAAAGCTGCACGCCAACAACCATACTTTATAGTACACACTTTTTTAAGCGCGCAGGAAATTTTACCCGTTTGATCTTAGAATGGTAAAGTGGAAAACGTCACAAAATATTTGTAACCGTACGTAGTTTCTCTATTGGCATCAAATACGAAGTCATATGCACACGCGCAACAAATGGTGATTGCCCTGGTGGTTCGTGTGGGACCGCGGTGGCTTAATGCGCATGCATGCATTCCGCGCACACGCACAGCTGCTTGACTTGGTCTACTGGTGGCCGCGACGGCAGTGCCACTTTTGACCGTGCTACTATTTTTTTTTGTCGTAAGTGGTACATTTTTTAGTGGGGCTGTATATTGGTATACATACTCTCACACGCACAACTGCATCACACTATGCGAAGACGTTCCGTGAATTGATCGACTCCATATTCTATAATCCAGCTTCAAGGCTCTTTCGCTATGCTGCGCAACAAAATGGTTTAAATAAGTTTAAGCTTGGTTTAAAAACTTAAGTGCTAGTCACAACGCGAAAAGAATGCTGGAATATGTCGCTATATTTATTGTTCTTTTCATTTTACAATAATCTAATCACACGTTCTGACCTGTCGTTGGTCCCTTCATTATTTGTAATTTGTTTGGAAGAATGGTGCGCAATCTGCAGAAAAGTACTAGTAATAATATGAGCATCTCGAGTGGCTTTCGCTATGATTCCCGACATTGTACACCCAGCTTGAATATCTCCGCCTGCCATTGATATTCTTTGCTAAATCTGTTATTTCAGCAAAGGCCACATTGACTACGCAGGGATGTTTTACAATACTCACCTCGGAACAAACGACAAAAAGGAAGAGCCCATTCGTTACAGCAACCTTAGAGCATGGGCAGGTAAGATTCTGAGAGCAAGTAAGGTAGGATTTTGCTTGCTTTTTTAACAAAGAACATTAAACTTCTCATACGAAGCGTATAGTGCCTTAGACATTAACATACTTTTTTGGAAATTAACGTAGTGTTACAAAACATTTGTTTGCAAACGTTATAAAAATGCACAAGATCACATTTACATGCTTTTTGCAACGTTGCGTTGCTCAGGACGGCATCAGCTTTAAAACAAGCTAGGACGAGAACAACTATGAATTGCATATAATTATATTTCACTAATTATACTTACACGAGATGAGAAAGATGTTGTGAACTACTAGCAGAACAAAAAATTGTCATAGGAAGAATCACTATCTCTTTTCGAAAATTGGTGACGTCGCTGATTTGTACAGATTTAGAAAACCCAGCGCATTTCACGCTGCAAACGAAACCTGAATTCTTAGTAGCTGTAGTTGGCGTAAGATTCAAGCACAACCACTTCTAATTGTTTGTTTGTTTCTATTTGGAAGTGATAAGCTAGCACCATAGTAAAACGGTCATCGTAGTAAATGTAAAAAGCACAATCAGGTGCATCAAAGAAACGAGCAAGAACCGCTGATTTGCACGAGAACACTACAAGCACCGATTGCGTTCATTGTCAGTTCTGCGAAATAAGTGAAACGATGAAAACAGGTAAATCAGCCAGACCACGCCGCGATGAAACAACCGGAAGCGTCGCGATTTTTAATCTTACTAGTGGTGTCGATCACTTTTTTAAAGAATGCCTTCTTCTGTTAGAATCGAACTTTTCTTTGTTAAATTTTACCTCGTGTAAATTTCACATTTCATCGTTCATATTTTCAGTCTCACCAATGCCTCTTCTATTTTATAAAAGGAAGTAGAGTGTACCTGACCCAACCGTTCATTGCGCTCTCCTCTAGTCCTTTACTTCAGTCGCCCATGGGCTAGCTAGCCTTTTTGTGTGCTTTGCGGTCATGCGGCGAGAAGCCCTCATTCAGTGCCTCACGACGGAAATATTATGAAGTAATTTTTGTTCAGGTTGTGTATAGATCCGTGGAGCTGCTACTTGTATTCCTCGTGGTCACAACATTGGCAGCCACGCTAGCTCTGTAAAAGATGCGGTGTTTTGAGATTGTATATCGCCGTTCGTGACGCTATGCGGGGAACCAATAGGGAAGCGTCACTGCAATGCTACTGCACGCGCTGCCCTGTGATGCGGCGTCGCATTGCTATGAGTGATGAAGACGGAGGAAATGCATCACTTATCACGTGGCCAGCACAACGATCTGCGCGGGTAGCATGAAGAAGATAAAGCACAGGAGAGGCCCTCGATATCCTTGCAGCTCAGCGTAAGGTATGGTGGAAGCCATGGCACATGCTGAATTCCGCATGGGCTACTGGGATTTCTCTGTTACATTTTCATCTCGCGTCGTCTACACATCACCACCCATATGATCATGATCGTTTACAGAGCCGGCTGTAGTGTTAAGTGCACGCTTTCAACTCAGCACTTTCTCTTCCGAAGAGGATTTCTTGACCTCATGCAGCACTTTAGCTAGAACACGCGTTTATTTCGACTTGGTACTGGAATCATCTACCAAGTGTTCGAGATTGTCTCACTTACCTCCCGTGTGCATATGCGTGTCAATTTAATGACAGATTTTGTCCCATCGCTACATAGAAATAGTTTGGCAGTGCTCCTCCATCTCCCTGTTAAGCTCATCGATGTTTTTCATGAGCTTGCATTTCAAGTGTTGGCTTTTCCACAACTCGAGTTGCAACTGCTTGGTCTCAAAAAAGTACGCCAGCCTGATATCAATTTTACAGCGAAAGCTGTTATAAAATTAGAACGTGGGTCACGCGCAGCGCCGTATTTGTCCACCGCCACCACCACCGGTGCCCGTAACCAGTACCGAATCAAAAATACTCAGCAAATTAATAAAGAAACGCCACTAACCCAATGGGACTTGAACCCGGGTCCACTGCATGCCAGCCCAGTATTATAACACTGGGTCACGCTGGTGCTTGAAAGTAGTTTCTAAGCTGGCCCAGGCAGGATTGCTGTCGGGAAGGGAACTGTGTTAATATGACTAATAGAGCTTTTTAGAATATCAGAGGAAGAGCCAGGCGTCCCACAATGTCAGTCGCGTAACGAGTCAGTCGTAGAATGCACCAGCGCATTAGGAACCTCGTTATTCATCCCCCATTGGCCGTGGCACATTGCCACTTCAGACATAATTCTTCATTGTCGTCAGCCACTGCACAAAAAATTGCAATAGATTCCAAACAAGTGTGGAGCGGATACCATGCTTCTCGAAAAAATGACGAAAGATGGCGTAGTGAATGCTAGGCTACCAAACAAAAGTTATGGTTATTTATGGCATAGTGGGTACACAGAAGTGTGCTTGTAGCAATACCCAAAGAAGTTCAGAAAAAACTCCGAACGGCCTCTCTTTCAGCTTTCACTGTGACTTTGCAGCGCGCTCCGTGCAGGGCTGGCGTTTTTTTTTTCTGCTCGTGTATGCATCTCTGCGGTTTTGGTGATGGAGAAGAGGTCTTTCGATACACCTTCGGACCACTGGTCAAGGCACTCGGGCTTTTCGCCACTTAAGGCGCTGGCCTTACGAACCTCTTGGAATTCGTCCCAGTCTGAGAACGAGAAGGCCTTCTTTCCATTTTGTTCCACTTGTTAGCTGGTCGCCATGATGTAATGATATTTACCTAGGTCTACCAGCGGCTTCGACCATACAACTGAGCCAATGCTTCTAACAAAGACGAGATCCGGCACAGAGGCCCTAGTCGAGGCCTTGCCGGATCTAGTGGAAAACGCCATTGATCTTCTGGATTTCGAAACAGGCAGAAGTCAGCATTTTCTTGATTGCTGACTTGACTTTAGCCTGTATGTTTGCAGCCATGCTCAGAATGGTCTTTCTTTACGCTGGGTCAAATTGTAGGAGTGGCTGACCTTCACGATCATTAGAACGTCTGCCAGTGGGAGAGAGGGGGTCAACGAGGTGGTTGCACTAAAGTCCGGAGCGGGGTAAAATTGATTAGCCTTTCAGAGCGGGGCTATTTCGGATCGCATTCACTCATTTATGTTGCGCATCTGAGTAGTGATTTTCTGAGCTGAGCTACTATTGAGGAATCATAGTCTGGCGCTGCGCCCCCCATGAACTTTTTAGCAAGCCTCCCACCACCCTACTCCTTGTCGACCCAGATGGATAATTGTTTTCTATAAACGGCTTGCTTCTCAAACTGGACACCGTTCAGCGAGCAAACGGAAAGCTTTGTCAGACGACAAAACAAGTGGAGAAGAGGGCGCCCGAAGCACTGTTACAAAACATTGTTGGTAGGCTTGAGAAAGTACTACGGGTAGCACAGACTCTGCCAGGGTTACGATGTAGACAGAACATGCATAGTTCATCAGAGAATAATCCAAAGAACGCATCCGTAAGGATTTCCGAACAAAATTTTTCATAATTTTTTACCATCATTTTTTAAACACGAGCTAAATTACCCACTGACCGTAATTTTTTAGAGTGACAGGTAATATGATATGAGGATCGACCTTAGGTAAGAGAAACACCTAATCAATATTCAAGCCGATAAAAATACATCATTTTGTTCACTTCAGGTGAAAAATGCCTCTTATAGGGCGTCCAAATATGGTGCCGCTATAAAGAATAATTACTGAATCTCGTACTTAGCATCAGCTTTTATAGGTACTTGAGTTCTATAGTTCTATACTTTAGGTGTTCAACACATAAAGCGTGAAAACCAAATGTTAGATTTCTTACAATATATATTTCACATGACAACAGCTATACAGCATGGTATAGAACCTTCGAAACAAGTACGTCATCTGCAGTAGCATTTTTAAATAAACTCGTCCAAGATTCACATAGGTCATGTAAGAAGGTGTGATGAAATGCTTATTACCACTTCTTTAGTTGCTGGCTCACAAGCCTACCCATAATGAAATTTGATGTATTACTCACAGGTAACTGGATCATGAATTACACCCTAATATATTCTGACTATGAGGAGTGCTTGTTATTCCGCGTACCCAACATGCACAATGGTAAGTGTGCAAACTGTGTTTCAATAAATTTTTTCTAAATTTATTTGCACTTACATTTAATGCAACAGATGCCTTGTACAGACATTCGAAGAGAGCAGAGATGTTGACAGCTGCCTTGAAGCGGACACGCCAACGTGTAGAGCATGTCGCTCTGCTTCGTGGCAGAAACAAACATCAATTTTTAGCACATCCCTTAAAAACTCTAAATTAAAAGTATTTTGGGGATCCTTATATTCGATGTGTTCGCCCTAATGGTACGGATCAACTTTGCAGTGATGGCCACACTACTGTTCCTCTGGCGCAGACGTCACGAAACTAGCACCGTTTTGCAGACTAGCATCGTTACTGAAATAATATCGCGTAAGCGTTCTAGCTTCATTAGCTGGGCTGGTCGGAATACTCTGCGTAGTGTCATTTCCAGAACTTAAAGGATTTACCTACGACATACAGGGGGTTTCAGCTAAATAGCATCAAGCAATGAAAAATAAAAAATGAGTGCTACGCGTCTCTAACTAGCACAGTATTGTTCTTAGCTGAATGTAGCACGCCAGATTGCTTTTTTTTTTATCCGCGAAGCGTGGTAAATCAAAGATTGCCTATTGAACTTTTTAAAAAACCGACTGTACGTAAAGAAGCTCAATTCGAGACTTGTAGCTCTTATTTAAAAATATTAAACTTTTCAAGTTACGGTATGGTAACAAGGCTGGTTCTTTTTTTGCAGGGTTTGTTTAAAGTGCGCGAAATTGAAAAAATACTACATGATTTCCGCCTATCGTGTGGCGCTTCGAGTGTATTCAATTGTATGGTGAACGAATTAGTGAAGACTTATCACACACGAAGGTCGCTTGAACAGGCTATCGGTGACTACGATGGGCATTAAGCGATGGTTGGATGGGATAAAAAAGGGTGGAGGGGGTGAAAGAAAGAAAGGACGACAATAAACTTTGACGAAAAAGCGGCTGCCACGTGCATTGCGATACAAGACAGGAGGCAGCATTCGGCGCAGCACAGACGGTTTTTTGATCTTTTTGGGCCAACAATAAACATGATCGTGGGGGAAACCTATAACGAGCAGGGGCCATCGTTGCACCACCGAATGACTTTATGGTGCACTATTGGAGTGATCACGAACTTGCGACAACTCAATGATATGAGGTATTGGCAGGAGCCAGGGCTTCCTATCCACATGGCCGCTTTTTCTGTCATTTCTTCGTCACGCTCCTTTTGTGCTTTTTATCTCCATATACTCGAGCCTCCAGGCGCTGTATTCTTTTATTTTGTCGTATGGTTTATCTTTCGGTGTCTCCATAGCATACTTGTGACTTCGGTATTGCCTAGTTTCCTTTAACAGTACAAGCACCGTATGACAAGCTGCATAAATTTGGCGTGGTAATAAAATATGATACAGATGGCTCAGGAATATAGTAATTTATGAGAAGTAATATATTTAAATGTTTCCAAATACTGCAGCACAATGAAAGGCCATTGCTGGAGTAGGGTACGCGAATACAGTTGCAAAGAATAACAGTGAAAACACAACAAGCACCTCAACAGTAAAGATTTCTTCACCTCTTAAAGCACAACCGGGTACAACTTAGCACTACCTCTGTGCTTTAAACCATATGCCGAGAGCTATTTGTTGGTTGACTGTTCTTTTTTTCTAGTTGTAAACCTTTCGCACTTTCAGATGCTTTTTACCTTTATCGTGCTGCCATTCATAATTGATCAATACCATGTGCAATTTGATATGAGTAAACTGCCGTGGTACCAATGAACCTATTTCAAACATTTTTTTGCAGGAACTGGATGCATGATTCTTGTTACTGACCTGGAAAAAGGGATGTCAAGTACATGCGAAGCAACGTTTAATAAATTTTGCGGCATGAGCCATAATATTTGGAAAGTTCCAGGGACGGACTGTGAGGACCGGCATAAGCAAATCACTGAGACATGTGATTTAACAGCAGGAAAATGAAGACTGCCTTTTGGATAGCATCTGGCATAAGGTGCAATGTTACTGAACCAGATAAAGTAAAAACGTCGTGGTGCATTCCGGGTTCTATTAGTGTTTCGTACTGTCTCAGGTCAAGTGATCCTAGCAGATGAGCAAGCTCCTTGTCTAATAAAAAAATCGACTTATGGCTGATGCACGCGTCTCCCATCTTTTATTGTGGAAAGCGTCGATAAATTTAGCAGTTAATATTATACTGTGCCTAGAAAGTGCTTCTGCATATACAAACTTTATGGGGCAGCCACAAGCAGTCACGAGTATTGACAGGAGCATAATCAGTGTTTGAAGAACCTTAACACATTGCATCTAGCATCGCATTGCTATACTTATGAAATATATATATATATATATATATATATATATATATATATATATATATATATATATATATATATATATATATATATATATATTGTTACGTGAGTAACGAGACAAAGTATTGCGAATATATTCGAAAAATATATTTGCAAGAGCGGTTGCAGCACTGGCCAGTCTGGCTCCGAGCTCGAGCAGCCCGCGAGCCTCATCTTCTTCGTCGGGCGCACACGCGCATTCGCACTATGGTTTGTGGCAGCCTACAGGTAGCATATAACCCCCGTCGGCAAAGGCGCCGTCTCGGCGCATCTAGATGTCAAGATCATTGGGCGAGTGGTACTGCTTCAGGCGTGCGACGTGTACGATGTCGCTGGCCCTAGGGGTGGATGAAGACGGCGAGGCAGCAGGAGTGATTTCATAAGTGACGGGAGTCACCTCACGAAGCACTCTGTAGGGCCCTGTGTACCGAGAGAGCAGCTTGTCAGACAGGCCAACGTGCCTGGTCGGAGACCACAGCAGAACCAACGAACCGGGCGAAAAGTGCACATCGCGGTGTCGTTGGTCGTACCGACGCCGTTGGTTTGCTTGGGAGGTCAGAAGGCGAGCACGAGCGGTTTCGCGTGCGTGGGCGGCCCGGCTGATGGCGTCCAGAGCATATTGTGAAGTTGGAGCTGCTGGTAACGGAATCGTCGTATCGAGGGGTAATGTGGGTTCGCGGCCGAACAGCAAGAAAAAAGGGGAGTAACCAGCCGTGTCGTGGCGCGAAGAATTGTAGGCAAATGTCACGTATGGTAAAGCGATGTCCCAGTCAGAGTGATCTGAGGAAACATACTTTGCAAGCATGTCAGTTAGGGTTCGGTTCAGGCGTTCTGTGAGGCCATTTGTTTGCGGATGGTACGACGTAGTGAGCTTGTGGCGTGTTGCACAAGAGCGTAGAATGTCCGCTATGACTTTCGATAGAAATGTGCGGCCTCGGTCCGTGAGCAGCTGGCGTGGAGCACCATGTTGCAAGATCACGTCGTGTAGAAGAAAATCGGCGACGTCAGTGGCGCAACTTGTTGGAAGGGCGCGTGTGATTGCGTAGCGTGTGGCGTAGTCTGTGGCCACAGCTATCCACCTGTTGCCAGCAGAAGACAGAGGAAAAGGGCCGAGTAAGTCCAAGCCGACGCGAAAGAAAGGTTCAGTAGAAATATCGAGTGGTTGAAGGCGCCCAGCCGGAAGCGTCGATGGTGTTTTGCGGCGCTGACATTCCTCACACGCCGCGACGTATCTTCTGACGGACCGCGCCAGACCTGGCCAATAGAAGCGACGGCGAATCCGGTCGTATGTGCGGGACACACCCAGGTGACCGGCAGTAGGAACGTCATGAAGTTCGTGGAGTACAGCCAAGCGGAGGTGTTTGGGTATGGCAAGCAGCAGAGATGGGCCGTCTGGATGGAAGTTATGCCGGTATAATGTGCCATTCTGGAGTACGAACGAGCGATAGGATCGGTTCGATGGGGAGGAGTCGAGGCGCTCAATGATAGCTCGTAGGGCTGCATCACGGCGTTGCTCGTCGGCTATGTGGTTCAGTTGAGAAACGGAGCACACGCAGGCGTCGTTGTCAGGTATGGTGGCCGATGGGTCAACTGGATAGCGAGAAAGGCAATCGGCGTCCTGGTGCAGGCGTCCAGACTTGTATATCACAGAAAAGGTGTATTCTTGCAGTCGCAGAGCCCAGCGACCAAGTCGACCTGTAGGATCTCTTAAGGATGAAAGCCAGCAGAGCGCGTGGTGGTCGGTGACGACGGAAAAGTGAGTGCCATATAAATATGGACGGAATTTTGAGACCGCCCAGACAAGAGCAAGGCATTCTCGCTCTGTGATCGAATAGTTACGCTCTGCAGGTGTAAGGAGGCGGCTAGCATACGCGATAACGCGGTCGTGTCCCTGTTGGCATTGGGCGAGAACGGCTCCGATACCGTGACCACTGGCATCAGTTCGGACCTCAGTTCGGGCAGATGGGTCAAAGTGGGCGAGGATAGGGGGCGTCGTCAAAAGTGTTATGAGGTGAGAGAAGGCGGCAGCTTGAGTGGACCCCCACGAAAATGGAACGCCTTTCTTCAAAAGATCGGTAAGTGGTTGGGCGATTGCCGCAAAATCTTTCACGAACCGCCTAAAGTAGGAGCAAAGTCCCACAAAGCTCCGGACATCTTTGGCGGATTGGGGTACTGGGAAATTCGTGACGGCCCGAATTTTCTCAGGGTCCGGTCTCACACCAGAAGCATCGACAAGGTGGCCCAGCACGGTAATCTGTCGGCGGCCGAAGTGACACTTCGAGGAGTTCAACTGGAGGCCAGCTTTGCGGAAGACGTCGAGAATGGCCGACAGACGCTCAAGGTGGGTCTCGAACGTAGGTGCAAATACGAGGACGTCGTCTAGGTAACACAGGCATGTTGACCATTTGAACCCGTGTAGCAGAGAGTCCATCATACGTTCGAACGTGGCGGGGGCATTGCATAGGCCGAAGGGCATAACCTTGAATTGGTATAGGCCATCTGGAGTGATGAAGGCGGTCTTTTCTTGGTCTTTCTCGTCTACGGCAATCTGCCAATAACCAGAACGAAGGTCGATGGATGAAAAGTAGCGTGCGCCGTGGAGACAATCGAGGGCGTCATCAATACGTGGTAAAGGATACACGTCCTTTTTGGTGATTCGATTTAGATGCCGGTAATCGATGCAAAAACGCCATGTGTTGTCCTTCTTTTTAACCAGGACGACGGGTGACGCCCATGGGCTTGATGAGGGCTCAATAATGCCTTTAGTTAACATCTTATTCACTTCAGCTTGAATAATCTGGCGCTCCGACGCGGACACGCGATACGGTCGACGGTGAATGGGAGCAGCATCACCGGTGTTGATGCGGTGCTTTACAAGAGAAGTTTGGCCGAGTGGGCGGTCGTCAAGGTCGAAGATGTCACGGTAGGAAGCTAGAAGGCGTGCGAGAGCGGCTGATTGCGCTGGGGGAAGGTCAGGGTCGATCATGGGACGTATTGACATGTCGAGGCATGTGGCCTCGAGTGGGCGACAAGGAAAATTGGGGCATGCGTCGGCTGCGAAAGTGGTGACGTGATCATCGGCTAAGGACCGCAACGTGGCAATTAGGATGCCTTCAGGGAGGACTTGCTTTGTGAAGCCGAAATTTATGACGGGTAGACGGGTCCGGTTGGAGGCTACAGTTACGATGCAGTGAGGGACGGTGACGTCACGTGCCAGTAGGACATCAGGAATCGGCGTGACGATGTAATTCCCATCCAATACGGGTGAGGTCGTGGCGAATTCGGTGAATGTGAGGGCTTTAGGCGGTAAGCGGAGGAAGTCTGTGGCAGAAAGGCCGTGTTGAGGTTCAGGGTGAATATCCGGCTGAAGAGGAAGGTCTAAGCAAAGAGTACCAGCGGAACAGTCGATCAGAGCAGAATGGGTCGACAGGAAGTCCATCCCTAAGATGAGGTCATGAGGACAGTTCTGGAGCACCGTGAATAGAACAGGGAACGCGTTACACTCTGCTCAAAGGGCGGTGTGACGGTAGAATCGGAGCAGGTGGACGTAGCCGCCGTGTTTGGCAACCGAGAAAAAGGAGGGCGCACCCGACGGCTTTTTGCTGTTTCGAAACGGCGGCATTCTTGAATTACACGGTCGATGGTCGAGACGTTAGTGTACACCAGCAAATTGAAGGCGTCGTCCGCGATCCCCTTCAAAACGTGTCCAACCTTTTCAGCCTCAGACATCGCCTCGTCCACTTTTCGGCAAAGAGCGAGAACTTCTTGGATGTATGACACATACGATTCAGTTGGCGACTGGACACGGGCAGCCAGCTTCTGTCGTGCAGCTGCGTGGCGACCGGTCGGGTCCCCAAAGATGTCACGTAGCTTCTCCTTGAACGTGTCCCAGCTGGTGAGTTCGGACTCATTTGTCTCGTACCAGACACGCGGGGTTCCGTCCAAGTAGAAGAGAACATTAGCGAGCATCATGGTAGGGTCCCAACGGTGAGTTTGACTGACCCGTTCATAAAGGCGAAGCCATTTGTCGACGTCGAGGCCAGGTTGCGCAGAAAATGTCCCGGGATCACGTGGTGTTTGGACGGCGACAAAGGTTGTCGGAGAAGCCGCAGATGATGAAGCGGACGCGTTGTCACTGGAAGCCATGGCGGGAAGCTGGAGGATGCGGCCACTGCGGAGCTGCGTGGTGAGGACGGGGATCGTTCCACCTCCACCAAATATGTTACGTGAGTAACGAGACAAAGTATTGCGAATATATTCGAAAAATATATTTGCAAGAGCGGTTGCAGCACTGGCCAGTCTGGCTCCGAGCTCGAGCAGCCCGCGAGCCTCATCTTCTTCGTCGGGCGCACACGCGCA
Source organism: Rhipicephalus microplus (assembly GCF_043290135.1). NCBI lineage: Eukaryota > Metazoa > Arthropoda > Arachnida > Ixodida > Ixodidae > Rhipicephalus > Rhipicephalus microplus. The sequence goes on along the minus strand of NC_134702.1, from coordinate 136,846,318 downwards.
TTCGCACTATGGTTTGTGGCAGCCTACAGGTAGCAATATATATATATATATATATATATATATATGCCCAGACAGAATGTTATGTGGGCGGGTGAGATCAGGATGTTTGCGGGTGTAAACTGGCAGCGGCAAACACAGGACAACGTCGTTGACCGGCGGAACACGGGAGAGATCTTTGCCCTGCAGTGGTGATAGTCAGGCTGCTGCTGCTGATAGGGATATGCAGCGTCTATGAATTATCACGTAGTATTAGACACATGATAAAAATTCCATTCTCTCTTTCTTTCTACAGAAGCGCGCATATATATATATATATATTTAATCATGAATTTTATGGTCTCTCCTATTCGCAAATCCGGCGTTGGCGCTGTAGTCTACAACCCCACTGCGCATGCTCGCGTCTTGCGTCTCGAGCAGCATGGTCACCTCTCCTGCCAATTTTCGCTCCCCCTTCCCCCTTTCTCGCTTCGCAAGGCCGACGAAAGCAGCGGGTGCTAATAAAAACCGACTGGTCCCACTGCACAACCCTTCACTGACCTCCCCGTATATGTTCGCACTGAATAGCGCGTTCGGAATTTCGTCAAAGGTGTCTTTACTTGGCCTTCGCTTGACTTGGTGCTTTGCTTTACTCGAGTAGATGCGATGAAAGCAACACTACCTTCAACCAGTACTGGGGCACAACCCGCATCAGTGTCCCATCAATCGTTGTTGAAGGCAACGCTTCTCCTTCATTCAATGAATAAAAAATATTAAAAATGAAGTAACAATTACGCATTCACAAACCATGCCCACTTACGCAGCATTCATGCAATACCCCCACCATTCTCCGATGCATTTACTCGAGTTGCCCCCATGGGAAGAGGCGGGTGTCTTTTTTTCGCGGCTTCGCGTACCATCGCAACTCCCATTCCTACGACACGTGCCTCGTGACCTCTTTGCTCATGATAGAGGTGAGTAGCTTCTCATGTGGCGTTCATGTGAGCGGTACGAACAGCTCTATCTCTCTCTCTCTTTACCACACACACACACACACACACACACACATATATATATATATATTTTTTTTTTCAGACGACGTCAAGTACGAAGGAGCAACTATTGTATTTTTAACACAGACGCGCGAGCCATCAACCAAACAGGCGGCGAGAGACTACGATGATGATGATCACGATGATTTGTATGTGCAAGAGACGATGATGAACTGCACAATCAGCGCTGACACTATTTCCCCCCTACACAAAAGCAGTCAGCAAAACGTCCATTTAGTAAGGGTACAAGCGCCGGATATAAGGCTTCAGGCGAAACACATGAACGATCTCGGTCCCGCGACGACGGTGATCAGAAGCTCACGTAACTGGAGTGACACGATAATTCACGGCCGATGTTCGTTCAAACCTGTTGTAAGAACCGAGGTATCTGTGAACAAATTTTTCACAGAGGCCGGGTGTGCGAACAGGTTTCCAGAGGAGCACTTCTTCACCTGGATAGAATGACACAACTCTACGTGTCGCATCGCAATGAACTCTCCCCTGGGCCTGAATGATAGAGGTGTGTGCACGGGTGATTGTGCGGCAGTGGTCTACACTGGTAGCGAATTATTCCAGAAGGAACGCAGACGAGACAGAGGACGTGGACAAGAACATGGTGTCTAGAACAAAAGATGGTGCACGGTCATTCACAAGGAAAAACGGGCTGTAACTTGTAGTGCGTTGAATGACAGGGTTATAGACAAACGTGACAAAAAGTAGTATTGTGTCCCAGGTCTTGTGATTAGGCTGGACATACATAGAGATCCTTTCTGACAAAGTAATATGAAAATGCTCTATGAGACCATTTGTTTGCAGATGATATGCTGAGGTGGTCTAATTGATGGTGTCAGAGGCCTGTAGGACTTCAGCGAGCACATGAGAAAGAAATGTCTTGCCGTGGTCACTCAGGAGAACACGAGGGGCACCGTGGCACAAGATAACGGCACGCAGAACAAATTCAGCCACTTCAGAGGCAGCGCACGAAGGAAGAGCTGCCGTCTCAGCGTAACGAATTAGATGGTCCACGGCTGCAACAATCCAGCGGTGACCGGTGGGGGCAAGCAGAAGGGGTCCATATAAGAGTATACCGAAAAACTCGAAGAAAGCGGACGGGCACAGGAGAAGTTGTAGAGGGTCAGCGGGAAGAGATGTCCCACGTTTCCGGTGCTGACATATTAACAGGAACTTACGTACATGGAAACACTCGTGGAGAGGCCAGGCCAGAAGCAGCGAACATTGATGCGATCATACGTTTTATAAAAAACCCAAGTTGCCAGACGTCGGGTCCTTATTAAAGGCTCCTAAAACTTGGAGTCGAAGTTAGCGAGGTGTGACTGTAACCCATCGGCTACCGAGAGGATGGTCTATTTGCCGAAGTAGCGCCCCGTCATGATGTTTGAAACGCGTGAATTGTCGTCGTAAGCGGAATTGTTAGGAGCACGTGACAAGCCCGCGAGCCGATCAATGATTGTATGGCACTACGTGCCTGCACGTTGGAGCGAGGTGAGGTCTGTGGACTGAGGGAGGTCATCAGGTGCAGTGAACTCGATAGGACTAAGAATGATCATCTTCGTGGTCTCTTGGCAGGGATGTGCTGCGCAGCAGGTAGATGAATCCAGGTTTTGCAAGAGCAGACAGCATGATAAAGCATCCGAATCTATATGTTGTCGACCCAACCAGTTTGTGACACTGTAGTCACACTTCTGCAGTCGGAACACCCAACGACTGAGGCATCCTGACAAGTTCTTTAAGGAGGACAACCAACAGAGCACATGATGATCCGTGACGATGGTGAAGTTGCGGCCATACAAATAGGGGCAAAATGTTTATGCGGACCACACGTTAGCCAGACATTCTTGTTCAGTGATGCTGTAATTCCATTCCACTGGAGAGAGATTGCGGCGCGCGTGAGCCACGACTTGCTCTTGCGAAGCCTGGTCACGCTGCAACATCACAGCGCCAATTCCATGCGCACTTGCGTCAGTGTGTAATATAGTAGGGGCTGTAGGATCCAAATGGGGAAGAACTGGTCCTCACGTGAGGGTCTGGAAAGCAGCTTCACAGTCACCTGTCCAAATAAATGATACATTTATGGTCGGGAGTTTCTGAAGAGGAGCCGCGATAGTGGTTAAATTGTGAACAAACCGTTGGAAGTAAGGGGCTAAGCCGAGGAAGCATCGGAGGTCGTCAAGCGCGGTGGGCTTAGGAAATAGCAACACAGCGGCCACCTTGCCGGGATCAGGTTCGATGCCCAGCTAGCTGACAACGTGGGCTAACGCTTTGAGGCTGCGGCTCACAAAATGACACTTTTTGGCATTTAGCTGGAGACCGGCTTTGGCTAGACATGTGAGCACCTCGTCTAGACGTTCTAGGTGTTGCAAGAAGCTGGATGAAAAGGTGATGATGTCTTCCAGGTAACAAAGACAGGTCTTACATCTTAGGCCTCGCCGCACCGTATCGATCATTCGCTCAATAGTGGCAGGGGCATCGTAAAGCCCAAAAGCCATCACACTGAACTCGAAGAGGCCACCAAGAGTAGCAAACGCTGCCTTCTTTTTATCAGACTCATGCATCGGGATTTCCCAATGGCCAGATAATAGGTCAAGGCTTGAAAAGTATTCTGTGCCCTGTAATCTGTCAAGGCATCGACAATCTGAGGCATAGGATATACATCCTTCCGGGTAATTTTGTTTAGTGCCTTGTAATCTAAGCCAAATTGCACTGACCCATTCTTTTTCTTAACTAGGACACTAGCAGAAGACAAAGGGCTTGCTGAAAGCCTCATAGCGTTGCGTGCAAGCATGTCATTGACTTGTTCCTTGTTAACTTTGTGTTCTGAAGACAACACGTGATAAGGGCGACGGCGAACGATTCGAGGCTTATCTGTGTTGAGGCGATGAGAAGCCGCCGTAGTTTGACTCAAGCTATCCAAACAAACGTCAAAAGAAGACTGGTGTTTTGTTAAAAGGGCCTTTAGGTCATTAGTTTTTGTTGGAGTAAGATATGGACTAAAATTGGTTTTAAGCACATTAGATAATCCTCCTGGTGGCGTACACTTAGCGACTGATGACGGAGACAATATAGTGACGACACATACGTGTGATATGTCGATAAGCTGGCAACAGTGGACCGCCCTCGCAGTAGTTGTGCCTCTGTTGCCATGTTGTAGACAGTGAGACTGGTATGACCACGTGAAAACCGCACTAAACAACAAGCAATGGCAAATATTCGAAAAACGCAGCGCTGATCAAGGACAACCACTGCGTTACATAAAGGTTTTGTTCGACCTAATGGTGAGGATACGTTCTTGGGCTGGCGGCAGTACAAAATCTGCAGCTGCGACAAGGTGAGGCGTCGAGAAATCGAAAGCACTACAATGCTCAGTGTCTGTAATGAGTATAACGGGCGGACCACACGAAATGACAGCGGAAGCAGCTGACAGGAAACCCCAGCCCAATATAATCGAATGAGCACACGAAGAAAGCACAGAAAGATGTGTATGGTGGCAAGTTTCGTCGATCAGAACACGAACAGTGCAACGTGCAATAGGGCAAATTTGATTGTCATTAGCCCCACATAACACCAGACCAACATAAAGAGTTTGCACACAATTCGCGATCAATGACCGAAATGGCGGCTTCAGTGTCCACAAATGCGTCAACTGAAATTTTTCTACAAAAACAAAGAACGCGAAGGAGGAATTCTGACAATTCGACGACACGCAGTTTCTCCTCCAAAAACTACAGCTTCTAAATGTTCAAGTGGCTGTCGAGGGGCATTAGGGTAGAACGTAAATGCGATGTAGTACGGCGAAAGGGTGACGGTAAACGACGGCGGGGTGAGAGGGAAGAACGAGGGTCACCGTGGGTTAAAGGAAGTGAAGGTGAACGTCGCGACGAGGGAATATAGGTTCCTGAAACGTAGGGGTGTGACCTCGGAGCATGGTCACTCTCGTACGTGGAATAACCTAGCCGTTCATCTTTCTGGCGCCGACGCCAAACGCGGGAGATGTGTGCTCGTATGCGCAGTAGTAGCAGACGGGGCGCGTAGGGCGCCAGACAGAGAAGTTTGGTTGTAGTGGTGGCTTGACAGCCATCGCGCCCAAATAGTCGTATACGAAGTTCGCAGGTACAGATGCAGTTGGTGCAGGAGGCCACGACACGACTTCATCATACCTAGGCACATATAAGGGCGCAGGGGGCGGGACAAGTGCGACGCTTGTCATCAACGCCATTTCATCCTTGATAATTTCCCACCGGTGAGAAGGGATTGAGCGCGTAGATGAAGTAGGTGCGCTAGCGGGAACAAGGCTGTGAAGTTCTTCTCTCACTATGGTGGGAAATAGAGCCCACAGCTCATACTCGCCAGTGAGACGAGTTTCTAAGGAGGCGTGTGGAAGGCGCATTGAGTAGAGTGCGTGCAGGCGCTGGCAGGTGGTAATAATGTCCGGAACTGTTGTCGGGCTCTGTATGACAAGAGCGCCCCGCCGTTGTGGTCTGGCGGCTAAGGTACTCGGCTGCTGAACCACAGGTCGCGGGATCGAATCCCGGCTGCGGCGGCTGCATTTCCGATGGAGCCGGAAACGTTGTAGGCCAGTGTGTTCAGATTTGGGTGCACATTAAAGAACACCAGGTGGTCGAAATCTCCCGAGTTCTCCACTACGGCGTCTCCCATAATCATATGGCGGTTTTGGGAGGTTAAACTCCACATATCAATCAATCAATGACAAGAGCATTAAAAGTGACGGAGTTGATGCCCTCAGTACATGACAAATGCAGTCGGCCTCCCACATGTAACTTTAAGCGCGGTGGCAGAGGGCCAGAACGTCATTATTGTACGATGTGTACGATAAATTGGACCCCTGGATGCGGGTAGCGAGCTTCTGTTTCGCTACCTCAGAGTGCCCTGCAGAAGTACCGAATATCTGACTCAGCTGCGCCGCAAATGCTGACCAATCAGGAAAGTCGCGTTCCTGGTTATAGTTTCACGTCTTAGCGAACTCGTTCAGAAAAAAAGGGAACATAGCACAGATTGTGTGCCTAATCTCACTTTTGCAAGCACTGGTGTAGTCGTAACTGTCCAGCCATTTTTCTGCGTCCTCACCGCAAAGGCCAGAAAATACTGGAGGGTCTCGCTGCGACGTACTCAATGTGTGGTGAGGCCCAGCAGGCATAGTGGGTGTGACGAATGTGGCAGGGCGTGGTGCGTCGTTTTGCGCCATTACTCTTGGCAAGCACAGGCGTCAACGAGACCGGAGCTCCAGGGGTGACAGGTAGAGCACGAGGACGTCGGAATCACAGCGTGCTCCACCACTTGTGAGATGACGTGAGGTACGAAGAGTAACCGTTGTATTCAAACACAGACACGCGAACCGGCAACCGAACACGTGGCGGCGAGAGGCTATGCTGATGATGATCATGCTGATTTGTACGCGCAGGAGATGAACTACACAGTCAGCGCTCACTATATATATATATATATATATATATATATATATATATATATATTTATATATATATATATATATAATATATATGTATATATATATATATATTGATATAAATATATATGTATATGAGATTATGAGATTTAACCAGCACAAATGCCAAGGGGCTCCGCCGCGGCAGTTTAGTGGCTAAGGTACTCGGCTGCTTATCCGCAGTCGCGGGATCCATTCTCGCCTGCGGCTGCTGCATTTGCGATGGAGGCGGAAATGTTGTAAGCCCGTGTGCTCAGATTTGGGTGCACGCTAAAGAACCCCAGGTGGTCGAAATTTTTGGAGCCCTCCACTACGGCGTCTCTCATAATCATATGGTGGTTTTGGGACGTTAAACACCACATATCAATCAATCAACAAATGCCAAGGGAAGCATAGGGGAGGTTATTGGACTGAACGGTAATGTAGTTGTGAAGAAAGAAAAGTGGGTGCAAAGATAACTCGCCATGGGCAGGAACCAAACCTGCGATATTTTCATAACACGTTCGAAGCTCTGCCACTGAGTTACCACTGCAGTTGTCCCCTCAGCCACTTTATTGTTTGTTAGAGGCGTTAACCACTGAGCCACCAAACGGTACCTCCTTCAAAGTTCAAACGGCAAGCTATTTATATCTACCACTTACTGCTGTTGACGGGCGTTCCGGGGAGGGGAGGAAATTATCGTGTTTTCAGCATTATATGCAAGATGGCACATTGAGCGCGCGGTGGCTCTCACCTCTCTCGCGTACTTTGGCCTGCGGAGAGGAGGGAAGTGAACGATTTCACGCGCGCCCTTATCTCTCGGTGTGGAGGATCATACGTCATGGCTGTTGGTGGGGTTGCTCTGGAACGATTCTTTTGTAGCGACGGGGTGCACAAAGGTCACTGCAATTGTTTCAAAACCTCCCTTTGCGAAAAGGGCGCGCTTTTCAGACAGAGTGAAGTAATAACTGAGACGCTTATTCACGTTCATCTCTACCTGTGAGTAAATTTCATGCGTCATATGTGTGTGAGAAACTCGGAGAACAATTAGATCTGCTTGCCAATCTGCACGTGTCCTTCCAATTTGTTGCTATCGCGTTCCCTGCTTTTCTTTTGCGGGAAAGCTGCGAGTTTTCTATAAAGAAACATATACTCCTACTATGGCAATAAAGTGTAAACTGAAGTATCTAATTGCTTTTTCATCCATACTTTCATAATATATGATTGTATGAATACGTTAACATTGTGAACGAGCCAAACCAAAATGAGCCGCAAGCTGCCCTACTACTTGCGCCGTAAGAAGATTGTGCGGAAACCCTACCTCCCTAGCTTTCGCTCTAATGCAGTCAATATAAGTTTTCAGCAAGTACAGATGCGCCAATACCTCGCCGCACCTAAAATACACAGAAGCAACTCAAGGAGAACACGAGAGCAACCCGACGTTAGTGGCCCGATGTAAGTACCTCAAACTACCTGCAGTTCACTGAGAAAGGCTTCGGATCTATTAAGAAGAACGTGGCTTCCGGAGACAGCCTGCGTGCGTGCTGGTAATACAGGCAGTTCAGCCCCACACAAGAGCAGTAATTCTGGGAAGCTCAGTTGGTCGAGGAAGCTGGAAGGGTCCGAAAAGTGCCAGCAAGTTGTCTAGGTTGGGCCTTCTGCCCACCCCACCAACTCGCAAGCCTTGAAATAAGGTTAGTAAGTTTCTTCATTTTTTGAGGGAACTTGTTTACACGAAACGAGTTTTTTTGATGCTTTCGTTTTTCGTTTGATATTTCGCGCTATTTATTAGCGTGCATCCGCACTAACTAGCCTTGCTTACTTCTCTGTTGTTAGCCTTACGAAGTTATTGTACATGTCAATTTATGTCATACACTTTTTTAACAAAGACCTCAAATTTCACGTCATCTGAGCGGTTCTTCTTGCAATCCTAATGGTGTAATCGAAGCTGATTGGGCAGGGCGAACACGAAACACGGCATCTGTGTTGCATTAGACCGGAACTCCTCAGACGTTCAGCATTCGGCATTCTCGCGATGCGTGGTCAATCCATACTTGCCACACACGTCTGCGTGAACGGAGCGCATAGACTCGGCGGTCGTCCTCAACACGTATAAGACGCGTACTGCTCCATAGCACCCTCCGCGCCTCACGCAGTATTATGTTGTGTGCGATATAGGCCCATCTGTGACCCAATGCAATGTGTAAGCTCATTACTCGGATGACATCACCTAGTGGTCATGATGAAGTCATAGAATTTGTTGGTCTAGGACGTCAAGGTCACAGCATTTTGTGAAGTCATCGCCTTCTCGCGGAAGATCACCGTTTCTTCCTTTTTTCTTCACATACAGGCATGGACACACGCCTCAAAATCAGGTGGTTGTATCATTCACAGATTCACTGTAACATAGAGACGAGCAGGGGAGCTACAGGTCAGCGATACGTGCATTGTAAAAACACACGGGGAAGCAAATACAGAACCTTATTCAAGACCATCTTAAACCAGCAATTTCGGATGAATTGCATGTAACAGTTACGAAAAAGCGACATAAAACTGTTCACTCGGTGTCACGTATACTAAAATACGAGACTTTATTTTTCATGAAATTTTCATTCTGCATGTATTGGTGTATATGGCGACAAATATTAAAACCACCAACATTACTACACCATTATATTTTTAGGTGGCCGCAGAATAGCAAACACAGCGGCAACTTCTGCTTTTATCTAGCTGAAAAACCAAGATGACCGCACGCGCTAACACAAACGAAGTGCTCACTGTTCCTGCGAATGGCGCATTTTTTTACAATACCTACATCATTGATTGCAAAACAAGTCACTTCGTTTTCCAATTTATATTTCGGAATATTCATATATACAATGTAAGCTATTGCAATTGTTTACGACCTGAACGAGAAAAATGCGTACTTTGTCGTGTATACTTGGAATACGCGCGATCGCACACTCGTTCTACAAAACAGGATACGGATTCATTTCTAGGAGCTATAAATGCCTCTCTCTATATATGTTGAAAGCATTGCGAGAATCGCGGTAGATAAACACAAAACAACAACCTAAAAGTAATATAGCAATATTCGCCGTGGGTCAAATAGAAAAATAAATATCAGGTATTGTATGCGGAAAAACAAGCAAAGGCTCAGGCTGGCCTTTTCGAGAGCTTAGAATTATGCTAGAAGAGACCGGTTACGAGAACCGCCTGACAGTGGAAAATGACGCACTCTGTGGCAATACGATAGAGAACATACACGTTGAAAACTTATTAATAAAGATGATAGTCTTTTTTGAAATAATTTAACGGAAAAATTTCGGTCTGTGCGTCTTTGTGTTGTCTGTGTGTCCCGCTATACAACCAATAGGCGAAAGCTAAAGCACATCCTCAACGCGAAGTCATCTTGCTTCACTTTCTGCTTTCATACTTGTCAAGACTGTCAATAGAAAAGCATTAGCAAATATTTGAGGTAAACATCAATACGTAAGTATCAGGCAGTATGTTGCTTCAGTTTTGAAATGCACAAATACGTAATTTTAAAGGCATCAGTACTTATTACGCTGTGCGTGGAATTCAACGCAATGACCGAAAAGAAGGATGTTTTCTACTTTTCACCAAAACGACACGGTGCTGCCACCTACCAGTGGCTCTGCGTTCTAGAAACTTCTTTCTTACTTGAAATTAATGACAGATGGCGTCTGTATCTCTCGCAGCACGTACTCACTGATCTTCTTCCACAGAAGTCAAAGAGAGTTTTATTATCTCTCTCCAAACAGAAGACTATCGTCTTAAAACGACATTTGCCAGCGAAGCATGCAGATACGCGGCCAATGTTTAAATGCGAAGCATATGTAGTGAACTTCGGTGACTTTGAGCGTATCTATCTATCTATCTATCTATCTATCTATCTATCTATCTATCTATCTATCTATCTATATATCTATCTAGCTAGCCGCTTACGTTTGGGTGCTCTCGTGGTCACCCCTATAACTTGGCTTGAACCAACATTAGCATGGGAGGGTGAGGTGGTTAGACTAATATAACGCGCTGGTCAAGGCGTGAATAATGTCACAATCCCGTCGCGTACGTCCTCAAACTCTTCCCGCCAGACTGTGACACATACCCATGAGCGGGTGTGTGCCGCTTATATGAGGGTATGTGGCACATGTGATTATTTTTAGTATATGCCCAAAAACGATGAGAACACGCATGGACAATTTTTACGCGTGAGCGTTAAGCCATACCCGCCATCGGTAGCATCGACCCAATGAAGGCCTAGAATGAATGTTCGTGTTAAGAAAAACCTGACATAGGCACTCTTCAACATATGTCTGTGCGTGCATCATTTGTTCATATATTTAGCGTCATTTCATGACGTGTCGCTCAATAAAAAAATTGCAACCCAGTCACCTTTCCTCCGCAAGCTTCGCATAACGTCGATTTCAAGGTACGTGGGATCTGCCGAATGTTTAGACACGCGGCCATTAAGAAATACCCGACATCAGTAGAGACAACCCGACGAATGCCAAGAATAAATTTCATGGTTCCAGCTGGAATCAAACGCAAGCATTCTGCGTGGCAATGAAGCATTTTACCACAGAGTTATGCCAGGTCTCTGAAGTACTTTTCAAATAGACGCTAATCTTCGTGAAACGTCAATAGTGGTTGCAGTGCTGGCTACAAATTCTGTAAACACTACACATGTACTCCTTTGCTACAGCCGTCACGTTCGGTTAACGTCAATTAGTGTTAGTTGCCATGGCCTGAGGTTGATTTATGTAGCAGCGTCCAGGGCCAGCATTGTCGCGAGCATTAGTGCTTCATATCAGCTTCTGATGTTGCTAATACGCATGTTCCAGTTTGCGTCATGGAGCAAGTGCAAACAACTGGTGATATAAACATCTGCGCCCCTTCAACATATTTCTGGGCGTGCAATATTTGTACATTTCGCGTCATTTCATGACGTGTCACTCAATAAAGCAGTTGCCACATGGGCACGTTCCCTCCGCATGCTTCGCATAACGTCGATCCTCAGGTACGTGGGATCTGCCGAATTTTTCAAAGGTCTTTTGGCGCCAATATTGCACAAGTTGTTTAGTGGAGCCTGCCGATAAGATAACTTAGTGAGCAGACAGAAAACAAAGCTCAAAATGTTGATTATATAGCACTTCTGACAAAAGAAATGGCAGGTAGCAGTGTCATATTTTGTATTCCAAAAATCTTACAGGCCCATAAAATGGCGTTGAGTAAGGGGCGCATCAGTATATACAACGCAAAAAATTCAGACAAAAAGTGAAAAGAAAAAAAGGAACAGACAAACACAAACATACAAATAATAAACAGCAAGGTGCCAAAAGGTATACAATAGAAAAACCAATGAAATCAGGTTATCTCAATAATATTCACAAATTTTGTAGCAAAACTTAGGCAAAAAGTATTTATTTAATAAGAAAAATAGCATAACGATAATAAATAAGCTCTGTACACCATAAATACAAAAATTTTAATGAAACGTGCGCAACATGCGTACCCGATCTGGCAGATGCTTTTTAAAAATTAACATATTTTCCACAAAAAAACAGCCCGTTTAGGGTGGAGCGGTAACGGTCGTCTTTTGTCCGTGAGCAGCACGTTGCACGCTTAGATCTACTTGCCGTTCTCAGCATTACCGTTCAAGTTGTTGCTATCGCAATCATTGCTCTGCCCTCGCGGCGAAGCTGTGACGTTTTCAGTAATCTTCTATTTCACGTACACATAAGTCATGCCACAGTTGTGGAAGGAGGTAAGGCCGAAAAGCAAAACTCAAAACGAAACCCTACAGAGCAGCCCAATGTAGGAAAGTTGGTCTGTCCCTTCTTTATTTGAATTTTCTCCCAGAACATAATGTCACTGAGCAAGTACCCAGGAGAAAAAAATCTTTTTTGTAGCAGGAAACCTTAGATGTTCGTCCAGCATTGATTTTGGGGCCTACTACCCAGTGGTAATAAAGAAGAGAGAAGGTCTTGTTCATGATGATGAGGAAGGAGGCGATGAAGCAAAACCATGCTCTTGGCAAGCGCAAGTACCAACCCGTGCGCGAAAACAACTGTGGAATGTAAATGTGGAAAAGAGAAGCATTTAATGTGAAAATCAATTATTGTAAAGGTGACAATGCTGGTTGTTTTGGTCACGGGTGTTGACGCAGCGTTGATTGAATGAATTTAGCTCAGTTAGATTCAAACAGGCACACAACATTGCTCAATATTAGGGGCAAAGATTCTTTAGGCATGGGTCTATACATCATCCTATGTTGTATGTAGCCACCGGTGGCACATACCCGCTCTAGAGTGCGTATGTGCCACTGGAGATGCGAGATGGGAGATTGCCGCATTTGGAGTGTTCACTAGATGTACGCCTGGACGCACGCATGAACGGACGGACAGACAGACTAGCAGACGAATGGACGGACGCACGGATGCACGGAGCGGGTACGTGCCACAGGGGAAGCGAGATGCGAGATGGCGGTACTTGGAGGTTTCCCTAGATGGACGCACGGACGGACGGACAGAAAGACTAGAAGATGGACGGACGCATGGACGAACGGACGAAAGGACGCACGAATGGACGGACAGGCATATAGACGGAATCACGGACAGGCGCATGGACAGACGGATGGATGCATGGACAGACGGATGGACGCATGGATAGACGCACGGATGGTTGCGCGGACGGACGGAAGAAAGAACGAACGGACGGATGGAAGCACGGACGGGCTTCGCCCTACTCATCATCATTCACTCCGTGGATATGCTGTGATTTTTTATGAACTGCATTTTTCAGCTCCTGGTACTGTTTTGATGTACACTGTCTCTAACCTAAAGCATATACTAAGGGGTGCTTTATTCTACTGAGAAGTGAACACTGCTTCGGTTTTTGAATTTGGCTTTTTATAAAATAAAATGATGCGAACACAATGTACATAACATATTGACTGACATTGCACTATGTCAGCGCAAAAGGATGGAGCACGAGAAAAAACAAACAACACAGATGAGCACTCGTTTGCGTTCTTTTTCTTGTGGTGCAACCATTTATGACGACTTGGCCGATAATGTATTCAATCAACTCGCCGACGTCTCTAACTTTCAGCAACCGTTTGGCTCTGCTGTTGATCCCAACCGTGTTATGTGAACCAGTTTCACATTTATAGAGTAAAAACGCTTCGCATTTATCTGTGCGCGTACTAGATTACGTCCTTTCTTTACAGGTAGGAAAATAATTTTTTCGAGCTATACCGCGAAAACTACACCCCAAGCACTTTAATTCAAAAAGAGTCAGGAATTTGTCATTGAGATGTTTGTCACAACCAATTTTTCATCGTTCGGGAGTATCTGCGACACTCTTTTTAGTAACAATTATATTGGAAAGTCATTCGATTATATTGGAAAATCATATGATGACAGGGTCAAGGGTATCTCAAGCAGCAAACTAGAGAGACTATGTACGTAGTGATTCGAAAAGTCTAGAGCCTTGTGTCATTGCATAAGATTTTAGCGCACAAAAATTGTATTGAGTTTTATTGGTGAAAAACGTGTTTTAATTCACTTGTTAAGCACGTGGCTCTGCCAGTCTCCTTTTTCAGTTTTTCAACATAAAATATATTTTTCCTTAACGATATTCAGGCATGCTCCCAAGCATGACACACAAGGTCCTGCGTCCTGTTGCTGCATGTACATAAATTGTAAAGCTCAACGTGGTTTTTATTTTCAAACCCCTACAGGCACTGCAATCAACTAGCACCTGCTGGTTTTTTTCTAGTCAGAGCATTTAGAACATTAATAACAGTCAGGCTGAAAAAGACAATGTAAATGTGCCTATTAAGCAATTCTTCACCAGCATGATCCATTTTAGAAAGGAAATCCTGTTAGACTTGAAAAACTGGCAACCGAGAGCAGGCATTTGCACAATGCTGTTAATGCATCAAATAAATTTATTACAGGAACTACCTACATTCTTTTAACCATGCTATTCATTTCTGTAATACCAGAATATCTTTTTTTCTTATTTAGCACAGTCCCGTAAAAAGTCACGCGCAACTGGGTGCTATTGGGATTTCTGTGAAACTTGAACCAGGAGAAAAATTATGTTGTCAAGTCCTACTTGGTTCACGTACTCATGCTTTTGGTAAACATATCAAGTGTTACTTCAGCGAAATGACACTGACTGATACATCCGCCCCGCTCAACACACTTCCATAAAACCTGCACCGTTTGGGACAATTCTGAGTGAATTCTGGAAGTGCATGGAAGGTTCTGAACTTGGCACATCATGCAGATGTTTGGTTCTGTCCTGTTACTTTGTCTGGCCACTGCTGCCTACGGTAAGGGCACCTAACCCCCACCAGTATGAGAAAGTGATCGCAAATGATCGCAGGTGTGGTTTATTCTTGCGATCGCTAATTCCACAAGAAATAACTTGAGCGCGCTCAGCTTTGCTTTACAGGCCACAACGTTGTGGTGTATTAGGGCCTGGTGTGCGTAGCCCTGAGCCATACCGAAAAGAGAGGAACTTTTGTGTACGTAACATTAGTTGTAGCAAACTATCACAGAATGTCTGGTGGCTGTACAGCTGCTGAGTGCCCACTACACCATCGATCTTAAATTTGGTAAATCAAGCACCCAACACTCGTCTCTAAGGTGCAAAGCGCCCTTGAACAGTGTACCCTTCAGTGTGGAATGTTTGTAGCAGTTAGGCAGCTTAAAACCACCCTTTTGTCTCTCAATTCACGTCTTTTGACAACTCCTGCGATTCTAAGATTCTGCAACGCATTATCACACGGACTAATGAGACTTCTTTCAGAACATGGCATTGTCGTTCAGTGACTTTATTTTTCTTCAAAGCAATTTCAAGCAATGGTGTGGCTCAGCGAGAAAATGTCTGCTAGCCAAGCCGATGACGTGGGTTCGATTTTCACTTCAAATTGAAAGTGCTTATTTCTGATGTTATTTACATTTTTCACCATTTTTTCGTCTCAAAGAAGGCCACAAGGTTCCGCTCTAAACAAATTACGCCGACACCGACGCTCACGCCGATGTTTCTGCGAATCCAGCTCTTTAACACTACCGCGTTAATTTTCTACCCTTCATTTTATCATGATCAATTTTCCGTAAAAATAATTTTGAGAAAAAAATGCAACCGTCAAAGCCTGTTCTATTAGTTATATCAATGGTGTTCACAATGTGCGTTTGGTAAAGCAGCATTTTTGCATGAACTTTGCAACTTTATTATTCAGTGTATGATTGAATATAGTTTTTGTGACAATCCATGTGACTTTTACGCGAAGTGAAAAGTTTATTGTAATCAACAGAAGAAAAGCATGTATGTATAAAACAGCGTGAAGTTCGAGCGTTGGATGACGTGAAGAGTATAAGGAAAAGGCACAAAACCAAGTAGACATGTTTGATAGTCCACAAATAATTTTCTCAACGAATAAGTTGGTGCAATTAATCCTTTTACGGAGAAGCGTGTGGTTGGTATGTGTATTAGGGACTACGGTGAAGTTATCTTTCTCTACAAATATGTTTTCTTGATTTCAATGACTGTAGAATAATACACCCAAAAGTAAAAAAAAGAAGAGCTCCACGTGCATTAGTTCTGGTGCATTAAAAAGAAAGCACACAAAACTTGGTACATAACAATCAGTACAGCAATATGGCTGATTATAATTTCCCACAGGGCGTCAGAAGAGTGTTTCTGCCCGAGGGGAGACAAATAATTTGATCATAAGTACGACTTCTAAGATCTGTTGTCGTCTCACTGAATGCAAGCACCTCGCTAATATTGCAATACTTTTAGAACGAAGGCATCAACAATATTATAAATCACGCGAGCATTTGGACATAGTAGAACACATTTATTACGAAGAAAGCTGAAGCATACGGATGCCGGGGTCTTCTACGCCCTTCTTAGTGCATATTATAAAAGCGCTGATGTCTTGAGCTAGCATGCCGTGCCGGCCTAGTTTTTTACGAATCAACCAATGCGTTTTATTAGAACACGAGAAGGAAGTGATCAAAAATGATTAGTCGTATGTTTTCGTTACAGGGTCGTTGTTTCCTGGTGTAAATTTTGGTAACCTGTTCGGCTCGGGTAGCTCACTCTCATGTCCAGGTCTACTCTGCCCGGGTTATACATTTCTCGTAAGTATTCTGAGGTGTTATGTTTCAGATGCTTCTGGATTACAAATCGCACAATATCGCTCCTGCTGCTTTTCCATTACGTGAGCATCAGAGCTACCATGACACTGCGTACGGTAAAGCTATATGTATTGTAGTTAGTACATTTTCATACAAAAATGAAAGCTATCTCTTAGCCTCCCGTCATCTTGAAAAAAAATGATTACTCTTCTGTCCTCGTACTGACCTTCGCGAATGCTATCAGAAAAGGTGTTTTGCTAACCAGTCAAATAAAAGGACAAATGTGGTCATCTTCATCAAACAGAAACTATTATTTTTGCGACTAGGTTGTGAGTTTACGAACCAATGAAAAAGTCACAGCTTTGCAGCAAAGGCGAAGCAATGAACGCGATAGCGAAAAATTGGAAGACCATGCGCAGAATGGCAAGCATATCGAAACGTTCCTCGCGTTTCTCAAGCACAAATGACGCACGAATCGTACTCACAGGTACAGATGAAGAAAAATAGGCGTCTCGGTCGTTATTTTGTTTTTCTAAGAAGCGCTCCATTTTCGCAAACGAAGGCTGTGCAATAATTCCAGTGACCTTTTTTGCGTTCTGTGACTACAACAGAATCGTTCCAGGTAAAGCTAAAGCCAGCCAAGACTTACGATCCTCCACTCCTCCCCGCCATGAGATAAGGGAGCGCGAGAGATCCGAGATTCCCGTTCACAGCGGTAATTGGTAGATAATAATAGCTTATAGACTGAATGTTCAAAGAGGTGCCTTTCTGTGGCTCAGTGGTTAGCGCCTCGCATTCATGACGTGGAGGATTCACGTTCGATTCCACACGCTGGGGTCTTTATTTGGATTTTTTTGTTTCTATAGTTTTAATATATATAGATACGTATACATATACGGGGAGTGATGGCGACACCAACGCCGACGCCAGTGGCGATATTCAGCCGATAGTGCATGCAATTTCTATCCCATCAAAAACAAACTTATAGGGCACTCGTCACCGTAAAAAAGCGGTGCACATTCTTGGACAGGTCCGGGTTTTCTGCGTGCCTTGGCGCAAGGAGGCGGAGGAGTCGTGGCTTCACACACGGCGCGGCCCCGCACGAGGGCATGGGTTGCTTCAAAGCTCCTGGAGCCATTAGTAACCGAAAGTATACCGCTTTTAAGAATGACACCACGCACGGCATTAAGCACACACTCGCACACATACTCGCGCTAACACCCAAAGCCCGGCCACTGTTTAATAAGGCAAGGCAGTCAGCGCCCCGAAAACACAGTTCTGCACGCAGAACACCTACATAGCAGTATGGTGCTGCATATAACAATTAAGTGTTATGCTGAGTAGCAACCGTATGAAATAAAACGCCAGGCCTGTGTGGAAGGTGCAGCACAGTGACAGCGAAAGCTAGAAAAGCGGCCTTTGAGAGCCTTTTCTAAACATTCATTGGGTAACTGCTCAAAGCACACTTGTTAAATGCCCCCTACGGCATTAGTACTGAAATATTAGGGTAGAAGGCCGGCAACGCCTTCTGAAAAGTGTGGTATCCGCTAAAGTATTGCGAAAAAGTTTGGGCCAATTCACGCAGTGGCTGACAACGATGATCAATTATGCCTGACGTGGGTATGCGCCATGGTTAATAGCTGAACAAAAACAAGCTTTTGATGTTAAAGATAATGATGATTTTTGTAATATTGGCGCACCCACAAAGGCAGATTGGTGAAGAACCGGGTGGGAGGATGTACTAGTTGACATCAAATGCTTTCTTGCATAGATACGCTGAATGGGTTGCCCGATACTTGGAAATAATCTTTAATGCCTCCTTGCAACAAAAACGGGTCCCAGACGACTGGCTTGTAGCAAAAGTGGTCCCGGTACACAAAACCGGAGACAAGCAGAATATCGAAAATTACCGGCCAATCTCCTTAACCTGATTGATTTGTGGGATTTAACGTCCCAAAACCACCATATGATTATGAGAGACGCCGTAGTGGAGGGCTCCGGAAATTTTGACCACCTGGGGTTCTTTAACGTGCACCCAAATCTGAGCACACGGGCCTCGACATTTCCGCCTCCATCGGAAATGCAGCCGCCGCAGCCGGGATTTGAACCCGCGACCTGCGGGTCAGCAGCCGAGTACCTTAGCCACTAGACCACCGCGGCGGGGCCTCCTTAACCTGCGTCTGCTGCAAACTCTTCAAACATGTTATATCCAAAGCTATATATCAGTACCTATAAAATACAAAACTACTACATCCTAACCAACACGGCTTCCGACAAAAGCTATCAACCGTAACGCAGCTTCTTGAGACCATCCAAGACTTTTCAAAAGCAATAGATAACGAAAGACAGGTTGATGCAATATGCCTTGATTTCGAAAAAGCCTTCGATAGGCTTCCTCATAACGAATTAATTAAGAAATTGAAGCAGATTGGCATAAATAACAATGTAGTAGATTGGGTCAGGTCATATCTGACATGTAGGACGCAGTATGTGGACATAAACGGCTACAAGTCTGATCGTTTACACGTAACATCTGGAGTCCATCAAGGGTCCGTACTCGGGCCGGTGTTATTTCTCGTTTATAATA
Source organism: Rhipicephalus microplus (assembly GCF_043290135.1). Taxonomy (NCBI): domain Eukaryota; kingdom Metazoa; phylum Arthropoda; class Arachnida; order Ixodida; family Ixodidae; genus Rhipicephalus; species Rhipicephalus microplus. The sequence goes on along the minus strand of NC_134702.1, from coordinate 136,827,061 downwards.
ACGATATTTGTTCCGACATTAATCAAAATATTACTGTTTGACTGTTTGCCGATGATTGTTTACTTTATCGAGAAATATGCAACCATAATGATCAAAAAATACTCAGCGATGCCTTGGCATCTATCGAGAATTGGTGCGAAACATGGAAAATGCAAATAAATGAAGAAAAAACGGTTGTTTTGCGAGAGACAAACAAAGTAAAACACGTCAAAAATTTCGAGTATCAACTAAGTTCCACTGCGTTGGCTACCGTTATGATTGATTTGTGGGGTTTAACGTCCCAAAACCACCATTTGATTATGAGAGACGCCGTAGTGGAGGGCTCCGGAAATTTTGACCACCTGGGGTTCTTTAACGTGCACCCAAATGTGAGTACACGGGCCTACAACATTTCCGCCTCCATCGGAAATGCAGCCGCCGCAACCGGGAATCGAACCCGCGACCTGCGGGTCAGCAGCCGAGTGCCTTAGCCACTAGACCACCGCGGCGGGGCGTTAGCTACCGTTAACAGATGTAAATACTAAGGAGTAACAATATCTGAAGACCTGAACTGGACCCAACATATCAGTAATATTTGCTCTACTGCTGAAAAGAAGGTATGGTTCTTACGTCGCAAATTAAAACTGGCTCCAGTTCCCTAAAGTTAACAGCGTACTTAACAATAGTAAGGCCTACACTGGAATACGCAAGCATCATATGGGACCCTTATCAAAAAGGATTATTTAAAAACATCGAGCGGGTACAAAGAAGGGCGGCTAGATTTATTCTTTCAAAATATTCTCGTAAAGATTCTGTTACACAGATGCTGCAAAAACTAAATTTACAGCTCCTCGTGGACCGCCGTCGCATAGCCAGACTTAAATTCTTGTTTCTGCTTTCCCAAAATACATTTAACTTTGATGCAGAGCAGTACCTAATTCCCCGTCAAGTGCGGAGCCTGCGAAGTGACCACCTCAGAAAATATCTAGTTCCTCAATGTCGTGTGAACACATATACATACTCTTTTTTCCCTAGAACAATAAAAGACTGGAATGTATTACCCGATGCTATACGTGATTCTCAAACTGCAGAACATTTTGAAAACAATGTTACGAAATATTTTCTAAGTGAATCTTCGTAAACGGTTATTGCTGTTTTTGGTGTGTGTGCCTGTCATCTTTTGACTATGAATCTATTTGCTGTAACTTGTCTAATGTACGTTGTAGGATTTAATATTGGGAAGTGTATTTTGTGATGTATGTGATGTAGCATGTAAGTCGTAGAACGTAGTATAGTGATGTATTCCTTTTGTATCGGCTATGCATTTCTTTTCACGCATGACATGACGGTTGTTATGTCAGTTTTCTACCCCACCCCTGTAACGGCCCAATTGGCCAACAGTACCTGGAAATAATAATAATAATAATTGTCTCCGGAACAACGGTAAAAATTTACAAGATGGTATGTGATTTAAATAATTTTCTCCGTGCCCTAAAAACCTAAATGGGTGTGCCTACTTTTGACAGGAACAATACATATAATGTCAGAGGAACACTCAAACAAAGTTGACTACATGCAGTTGTGTTTTTAACGATACATACGCGATACCAAATTCAAGTGGTTGGTCTTTAATAAACCAATGTTTTAATGAGCACGCACTGGAGCACAGCCGGACCTTGCGCACATGCATGGACATCAAAGTCGCTTTGCATTGTGAAATATGCAATTGTGAAAACTCGTTGGCTCATACGGCAAAAATATGAATTCTCATAAAAGGCTATGTCTAGAACACAAAGAAGAATCATCAATCTGTTCCACATAACAAAAAAATAAAAGAAGCTGTGCCAGCTCTTCTTCCATACAATTATCAATGACATCAGTTAAATGATTTCATTTACAAATCAGGCCACTCTTTCGTGCCTAATACGCGATCTTTATGTTAGTTTTAACAATTTCATTGCAATTCTTCTTTGCTCTTAGGCATTGCTACTCAACTAACCTATAAGCATTCCTACTTGCCATAAATAAAGTCGGAAGTTCTCAGCTTGTGTGCAGCTGAACCTGCAACCTTCACAATGTGCACCCGATTCTCCTATCAATTAAGCTGTAGTGGTGATCATATGTGTGGGGGAACACTGGTTTGTTAGCATAATTCGAAGGTCCACTTTAAGTTCTTCACGTTTACACAACACACAACCCAATTAGAACACTGGAATTACCATGTACGATACTTCTGTGACTTCACTAGCTGCTGGTTTTTATTACAAAGTTGTCAAACAAATAATTAAGTGGTAGAAATACTCTTCCTTCGGTCATCATGAAACTGAATTTCTTGAAAATTACAAAGGACCAACACAACATAAGTGCTCGTGTTATGTTCGTTCTTAGCGTCTTAGCATGCCTTAGCATTCAAGAAGGGAATTTAGTACTGCAGGAAACTAAGAACTCATTTTGTACATGCTATGAATTATCCAATGTGTTCGTCATGCCTGTTTATATGCCTCGTTTGGTATGTATCATGGTGAGAGAACCACGAAAGCGTCAAGACATCGAGAAATAGAGATAGATAGATAGATAGATAGATAGATAGATAGATAGATAGATAGATAGATAGATAGATAGATAGATAGATAGATAGATAGATAGATAGATAGATAGATAGATAGATAGATAGATAGATAGATAGATAGAAAAGTACCTGAAAGTACCTGCAGTTCACTGAGAAATGTTTTTCATTTATTAAGAAGAACGTGGCTTTCGGAGAAAGCCTGCACCGTGCTGGGAATACAGGCTGCTCAGCCCCGCACAAGAGTAATAATTCTTGGAAGCCCAGTTGGTTGATGGATTCAAGTAGTGTTTTCTGGTGTATAACTTTTTTTGCAGTCTCCTTTCCTGAGCCTGTTTTTCCCAAACACAAGCACGAATGCTTCTACCGGAGGCAACACGCCCATCAGTAATATCGCGGTGAATGCGACTGGTTGAAAAAACGGAGGATAAAAAAGCCCAAGAAATGTTCTCGTCTGGGTGCGCACGCTGAATTTCAAATTCCAGAACTCTTCTGGTATGGTTCAATAAAATACAAAAATATCACTTTTTGTTATTTATTTACCTTGAATACCCGGTGCTGATTTTCCTGATCACCGTGATATTTTCATGCTGATTGAGAGATGTGTGGTGTTCAAGGTCTGAAAACTACCATATGATTATCAGAGATGCCGCAGTGCAGAGCTCCGGAAATTTCGACCGCCTGGGGTTCTACAACGTGCACACAAAGCTGAGCACACGAGTCTACAGCATCTTCGCCTCCATCCAAAATGCAGCGGCCACTGCCGGGATTTGATACCGTGACCTGCGGGTCAGCAGCCGAGTACCTTTGCCCCTAGATACCACGGCGGGTGATGTGTTCATGCTAGGCAGAACTTTATGAAACCACACATCATAGTCTCTGAAATCGCTTCTGTTAAATTCGAACAATATTTACTTGCTTATATATATAAAGAGAGAGAAAAGCGGCTTTTGAGAGCCTTTTCTCAACAGTCATTGGGAAACTGCTGCAAGCACACTTGCTTGCACCAGCCCGCCGTGCAACCTTCGAAAAAGGAAGGCCGTGAGATTATCCAAATATTGGCATTTTATTATGAACCCCGCACTGTGGGTGGGAAATAGGGGCAAGAAAAAAGGTGTAGAAAGAGAGGAAGAGACAGAGAAAGAAACGCAGGCGCCTTCGGGAGAAAACAAGAATGCACCCAGAAAAGGCGTTCTGCCTATAACCATTCAGAAAGGCTGGTCGATGGCAGAAACCGCAGTAGCACACACAGGGCCTTCTTCTGTGACGTTGCATCCTGTCGGTATTGTGAAATTCTTTCCCTCCGCAGAAGTTGATTATACACATTTTTTTACTTCCTTGCGAAGGCATAGTCACTGTCCACTATACTGTAAGCAGTCACAAAGGACATGCCAGATGATTTCTTTGTTGCCACAGTGGCCAAGGCTGCGGTTTCGGTCATCCCAATGCAGAAAGTGGAGGCATTTTTAAACGCAACGCCCAACCACCACCTATATAAAAGGCTCTTGTCTGCTTGGCGAAGCCTCGACAGGACTTTAAGACTTAACGTAGGGGGGAAGAGAGTACAATGGGGCATGCTTGAAGTGCGTCTGATTCCAGTGTGACGTGGTTTGTCGGCGAGCAAGCCAGTGGAGCTTCCATGAATCGTCGGTCTTAGAAAGTAGGGGAAGCAGTTCATGGTCTTCTCCATGGGCAGAGCGGGCAGCTTGATCAGTCCGTTCATTTCCGACAATTCCTCAGTGCCTGTGTAACCCCTGAAAAGTAATTTGGTGCCCTTTTTCTGTTAAGTGGTGTATAACTTCTGCTATCTCTAGTAGAAGCTGCTCGTGCGTTCCACAGCGTAAGGCTGATAATTGCATAAATCTGCGTATTGCCAAAATGTTGCCCAAGAACATTAACGTAACGTACGTCTTAGGCAACATATTCCATATGATCTCGCAAAATTTTCATGAAAGCTAGGATTTAGACCTCTCAAGCGCAAAAATTTTAAAACCACAAATATGCATATAATGATAAACTGATTCGTCAGAATACCACAATAATGTGTATTGGTGTTCGATGGTTTATGTGCTTCAATAATTGTGCATTTAGGACACCGATACCCGTGGTATATCCCTATTGAAAAAACATCCATCATTGAAATAGTGGATTCCACCATCCACCATTTTGGTCGATTATGGTGCTGGAATTATTGGTGGCACATGGTGTATGGTGGCATATGGTGGAGCGGATGGTGTATGGCGTGCTCCTGCCACATATGCTTTAGCGCGAAGCAGCGTCAGAACCACCGTGATGAGCTGCCTACAAAGAAATAAAAAAAATAAGCGTATAAAAATGATGTAGAGAGCACCCGTAAAAAAGTAGGTGTGACAGCGCGGAATCGACCCTGCCACCTTCGGATTCCCAAATGAGCACACTAACCACTGCACTACGCCTTTTTTTCTGTAATTTTGGGTAAAAACCACACAAGGGGTGCGAAGATAACTATATTTCAATACACAATGAACAATACACGCCGACAGATGGACTTTGAGGGGTAAAATAAGTTGTCAACAATCAAACTCACTGTTTAACTTCAGTTCTGTTTGTCACTTACTCGAGATGGACGGCATCTGCACTCGCTACTAAAATTGCACTATCAATAAGCACAAACATCTGCTGCCTGTAACAATTACTACTGCGATAATGGCAACAGCGTTATGGTTTTGTTACAAATTACGACCATTAGAAAAAAAAACAACTACGTGGACTTAGGAGCAGGTAGAGTTTATCGGCGGTTATTGCCAAAATTAATATCCGCCTCTCGCTCCTTCCAAAGGGCAATATCTGTTCAGGATTCATGACGCTTTTATGCTCATTTGATAGATATGCCCACACAATTGATTGTGATGTTTTTCGCGCAACGCACAGCACAGTCATGCCAGAGCATCACTGTTGCTCTGTCGTTAGGAACAACTGTATAGCAGCATGAAAAAAAAACGAATGCAGTGTGCCAGAAACATTATGCTATCATTGTGGTTCAATAAGCATACGAATGGAGGAGTTTGTGGTCTCGCACTAGAGTGCGACCGGCGGCTGTCGGTGAAGGGAGGCGTACATTTGGTGAAAGTGCTGCAAGTGCGCCGCATCGATGTTTGTATCTTCTTGCGCGGACACTGTACACAATATAAAGGCTTCATTTAGGTTAAAAGATGCCAAAGATGTGCTGCATTGTCATTTTAACGCGTCTAAATTGTGTATTCTGAAACCCAGAAGCGGCGATATCACTTGTACGGGCTCGGTCAGTAGGAGTAACCTTTGATGGAAATCACGGTGGTAGAACAGAAGGGTGAAAGTCAAATTCGCTGAGGCTCGTCTCAACGCATGTCGAAAGTGAAAGTTGATGCATATTCGCACGCACATTGTTAACTTAAAAGTACGGCTCAAGCAAAAGAGTGTGCAGGAATTGCCAGAGTAGCGTTTCTAGCGTGGCGACATCAAGTGACCACTGTGTTCTGCTCTAACATTGAAAGGGGCAATTGCGAACTGGAGCTCATTCATTGCTCGACAACTGCGCGCCGGTGTAAAACATTTATTGTCACTGTTCACAGTGACACCTCTAGTCTTCTAAACATCACATCAAAGAAACACATCGCAGATGTCAAACAGATGTAAGTACGTGCGCGAAAGGTAAACACATTGATGGCCGCATATACTATGCTCCACAAACATTGAAGCGTTGTTGACCCCACAGGAATAAAAAATAAACATGCTGACAAGTGTAATGAGCAGGGCTAGTTTCTTTTGATCGTATACATGTATCTCTGCGCATTCGAGAATGAAACGCTACAAATAAAACATTTCACATACTGCCACGTGCATTTTCATCATGCCTCCATCATCCACCAAGCTTCCAGCATACCACCGTCATCCACATTTCTCGCCAAGCTTTACACCAAAGGCATTTGGCCTCGCCACTATCAGGCGGAATTTTCAACCGTCACCACCATTGACTCGCCACCACCACCACCACCACCACCACAACCATATGCAACCATTTTTTCCAGTTTAGCCATCAACAGCCAGCATTTTATACCATCACCATTATTGGCTCACCACCACCACCACCACCACCACCACCACCACCACCACCACCTGCCATCATTTTTTCCACTCTCGCCGTCATCAGCCATTGTGCCCACTACAGTTTCCACCATATCCACTAATATTTCCACCATGTCCACTATTCTTTCCACCATATCTACCAACGATTGCAGCATCCACACACTCAGGATTTTCAATAGGGATGGCACATACCAGCACCTGAATATCCATGCTCTGAACCCAATGTCCCCAATAAAACAAGAGGCATTGCTGCGGAATTTCCTGCTTTTATAAAAAGTTGTAATTTCACAAAGAATCACTTTATTTTGTGCATGTTTTCCTAATGAGTTACGGCCATCTAGTCTCGTCCAGATAGCTGTTAAGTTTAATAAACCTGGTAAGATTGCAGCCTGTTAGCATTACCGTTTCCGTCAACAAATATCGGGTGTCTTTTCCACAGCTTGACATTTTAAGCCCCTAACTATACCTCAATGAGCTGCACATTCTCCAGTCGAAAGCAGTGCGACAACACCTGAGAGCTATAATACCACATGAAGATACTGACCCTGGATTTAATTGCAATTTGCAATTGTGACCTATTTATTACTCCAACTATATTGTATATAGATTTTGATGCATACATGGTAAGCTCATATGCTTATTTTCTGGCGAATGAGTGCCCATATAAGTAAATAGTTAAAAATACGCGAAACCACTCGGGACAGGACACGAATAAGCACACACTTGGAATTGAACTAAGTTTTTTTAATGATTTCTTACATATCAGAGACATAGTCAAGAATTTTGTTCGGAGGAGGTCTCAAGTTGCAAGCGACCTTCTCATTGAATTTTTTGAAAGTTATGTTTATGAAGAACAAGTACATTACCAGAGTTAATTCTTATTGCATATTTAAAATGACTTGTTGAATTCGGCGAACGATCAAGATTGAAAAAAATATATTTTTTTTCATAACAAGTATAATGTCAGCTTTTCCACAAAATTTTTGCAGGAATAACTGTCATCGGTATTTTTTAATTCATGTGTTTTTTGTGTGAACGGATAAGAAATATCACGATCATCACATTTTTGAACTGCTTCACTTAAAAAATTAGGAAGGCCCGGATAACAAAAAAACAAAAAAACGTAGCCCACAAAATAGCCAGGACGAGGTCAACTATTTTATTGCATATTCTGTACACAAAAACTACATGGTAACACGTTTGCACTTATGCTGTGGTGACAAAAAGCAAGATTGGGAAAACACGTTTCAAATATGGGCAAAACATATTGCACCGGAAATACGGTGTACAGTGCGCATATATAAAATATTGCAAACGTGCATTCATATATGCAATCAATCTAGATAACTAACCAAAGATCACAATACATATTGTGCAGTATACGACGAAATAACATGCTGCGGAATCGCAGAAACTTTGATGTCCTTGGGTGAAGCTACTGTCGCGGATGCATCATTTGTACAGAATTAAAAAAGAAAGTATTTTAAAGGTGTTTTCAAAGTGTGAACAGAAATTCTGCACTGAACATGAAAGCACGTTTTTCGCTTATAGCTTTGAAAACAATGAGGAGTATAAACTATAAATGAAAGTCCCGGAAGATGCTTCATGGCTAAATTTGTTTGGTAGCGCCACGTACCCTCGTATTCACAAACACTCCTCGACTCGACTTTCACCCTTCACTTTACAGAGTTGAGCACTGCGCCGCCACTCGGCTGAAAATGACGCTGCGCTACTCAAGAATTGCAGCAGACTATCGATGGTATGCAGTGACTTGCCGTTCCTAGAGATGGACCTCCCATTGGCTTTCTCAAGTGAAGGCGAAGCTTTGAGGAAAGGGAGGTTCTAGAATACGGGGGTTAGTCTAACCTCTCAGGGAACAAGGTGAAGTTTTCGATTAGATGTTGACGCATGCCTGATGCTCGTATTGGAATGTTCATATCAAGCGATGCTGTCGACTCTTAAAATGTAAAAGAACTTCAAGCTTTTAAAAGGGGATGACCAATATTTTTCATCATAATTACTGGCCCATTCGTTTTAACTCTAGAACAGCACTATTTTTTTTTCATTGTCGCTTGCGCTGATTTTTTTCTGCTCGCGGTATCAAAAGGCAAAGTCGACTTGGCGAGGAAGTTTATCAAAGCAATCAACAACTTCCGATACGCTGATGTCGTCATCACTGTGGGCGTACAGCAATGACATGCCTATCACGCACTCCTCAGACATTGCGGAGCATAAGTAGTTTTAAGCCTCATACTTGAAAACGTTCTCTCTGCGCTCACAGCGGTCACTGAAAGGGTGACTATAATTTGCAGCAGCTTGTTAACATTCGAGTAGAACCTGCTGCCGCAATAAAAGAGGGCTTCGGTTCCTGCGCTGGTTTGCAGCTTTGTTCTGCCCCTTTGTCCAAGTTCTCCAAAAGCGGTCTTCATTTCGATGTCATGCGCAAAAAGGGTCAGAAGATTTTCTGCTCCTTTCTTTCGATCATCTTACTCAGAGATGTGCTATTGCATATGGCACAATTACTAAAAAGTTGTTTAGTGGGGCGCTGTGCTTTTCGAACCAATGCTTTAACTGGGCTAATACGTGGTCTATTAACGGAATTAACAGGGTTGTGCGAAAATATGACGAGCCAGCTCGACGGCTCGTCAGTTCATCAATTAGTTTTTCTGCCCTAGCCTACACTTGTGCGAAATATTTCTATGTATTCAACGGCAGTGGTAATGCCCAGGCTTCTCGTCTACAGCTTATTTGACGACGGCAACTTCAGTGCTGACATGTGATCCGCACATGCAGGCTAACAAGGAAGGCTGCTGACAAGAGTTCCAAAATTAGATTGTTCGCCTGCACTGAGCTTTCATCATTTCCGTTGAATTTATTCTTCACTAGTAAGACGATGAATGGTTCAAAAGTCTCAAAAAAGAAAGCACTGCATCGTGATTCTCGACCCAGCGCGTTTCACATAATCTCAAAAGGCGCTGCCTTGTAGGCTCTGGACAGCTCAAACTTATCATTTTGCACAAAACGTGTGAGCGGCAGGGAGATGAACGGATAAAGACGGTCGTAGATTTTAGAGCCTCAAATTACTTTCTGATATCTGTGATAGAGCGTGTCACACACAGAACTAGATTAAGAGTGTGGCTGGCACAGTGAATGTAGAGTGCAGCTGGATATTTTTAACGAAGAGAAGCTTGAACACCATACGTTTTGCCAGCCACTGACTTGCCCCATCATAGGCTTTACCATGAAGATATGTTGCGTGTTAATACCCCTGCCTAGGAGAAAACTTATGATGGTGTCAGCGAGGCTTGGCCACGTTGGTCGCTAATTGGCACAAAGCCTAAAACAATTCTTCAATTTAGTTGGCATCCTCATTAGGGTACCTTGCACTGGCAGCAAGCCGTTCGATGCCAGTAACATTCGTAGTTTCATCAGCCAGTACAGAAAAGCAGCGTACAGCGTTCACTTTTTTGGGTATATGCTTTACTTAATGCTTTCCGCAGAAATTTCAATAATCTGGTTTTGTACATCTTCACCTGAATACGAGGCATTATTTGGGCAACTTTCCAAATATTTTTGGGGGCCTATGTCGCCACAACCCGCACGCATGTGAAGCAATACTCTGAAGTTGCCTGTATTTGCAGAGAAGGCTCTGCTTAGATCCACGTGACCTCGATCTCTATGCCTACGGAGAGCTAGACCTTGCCGCCCGCAAAAACAACTGTCTCAGCAATAAGCTGCAACTTACTTCGGTTTTCTCGAATTTTATTTTGCCTGGCACGGTCCAGTTGATCGAAGTCCCACCGCAATGGTCTAGTGGATAAGGTACTCAGCTGGAGACCCACAGGTCACGGAATTGACTCCCGGCTGCATTGGCAGCATCTTCGATGGAAGAAAAAACGATGTACACCCGTGTGCTCACATTTGGGTGCACGTTAAAGAACTCCAGGTGATCGAAATTTCTGCACATTTCCAGCTCTGTGTCTCTTATAATATTATGCTGGTTTTGTGACGGTAAACCTGTTATATTAATTAATCCAGCTGATCAATAACACTTGGTACACATCTCAAGAGCGTTGGAAAAAAATAATTGGCTACCAGCTAAGTGCCACTGTGACATCTAGTGGTTTAATCTGTATCGAACTGTTCGAGCACGTGTTTCCATTTCTGAAATGGCTTGGAGGTTTAAACCCAAAGACTGTCCTCAATGCTTGAAGCCGAAGGCGCCTTACGATTGTGGTAGATCGTTTGGTTAGGATTGCGTGCATGGCCCCGCCGCGGTGCTCTAGAGGCTAACGTACTCGGCTGCTGACCCGCATGTTGCCGGAAGACATCCGAGCAGCTGTGGCTGCTTTTTCAATGGAGGCGAAAATGCTGTAGGCCCATGTGCCCAGATTTTGGTGCACAATAAAGAACAGTAGGTGGTCAGACCTTTCGGAGCCCTCCCCTACAGTATCTATAATCATCATATGGCTTTCTTGGGACGTTAAACTTCACATATAACCATCAAGACTGCGCGCATGACGCGAACAACTAAGATTATTCAAGTACTTGTGCGATAAGCTGTTATAGGGTTGGAAAGTCTGATGCGTGCAGCATAAAAGACAGCATGGCCCCGCGATTATCTGTTTATTGATAGCCGCAGCTCTGTGCACTGCTCTTGGTGCTGAGGCATCGCGAAAAAGAAGTTAGGGTTGCGTGTACAGCAAAATGACGAGTCATACAATTCCTACATAGATGTGCTTGCTCTGTGTCACTGTGAGAACAGCATAAATAAAAGGACTGACAAGATGTTCCACGTTCTCAAAGGCACTATTGCAGCAGCTTTTAACGCCCGTGCTGTGCAGAACGGCCCTACAGTATCAGAAATCACCTCCAAAAGTGAGTGCCTTGATGGGCTGAATCGGCTCCCTTTGCATCCTTACACATACCAGATGAACGAAACTAATGACACCATCCTACGCGCGCTGATTCGTTTCATGATAAGAGAGGACCTCCAAGTGGAAGCTGCGTCTTGCTGGCAGTAGACTCCATGAAATCGTCAGAGAAGAACTTGGTGCCATCAGGTGTGCGGAAGTTCCCATGCGTGACCCTGCGCTGGCGCCACGTAGCTGAGGTTGCGGCCCTAGTGCCTCCTCAACAGACAACATCTCACGCACCCGCAATGCACAGTTCCCTGATTGTTCATTCTCCACGCATGTCGCTTCCACCTCCCAAATGCCTGGCGACAACCCCGCCAGTGTGCTATGACTGTGACGTCCTTGGCGATATTTGCTGGTTTTGTCGACGCCGTCCACAAGATGAAAGGCGAGGTTACAACCTCCCATGAGGTTCTGGGTCAGGTTCTTCTACACAATGACTCCTACCAACGGCTTGAATGCTGCTCACCATCTCCGCAATGCCTCGATAGAGCCCGTGCTTCCCGTTCGTTATCCGCATCCCCACACTACGTCACCGATGCACTGATCTTCTTATCCCTCCCATACTAACTTTGGTGGACTCCAAGGTAAGGGGTGATAATGAGAGCACCGCAACGTGGGCGGCCAGATAGATAGATATAAGATAGAGAGATAGAAAGATAGATAGGTAGATAGATAGATAGATAGTAGATAGATAATATATAGATAGATAGATATATAGACGGATGGATGGATAGATATATAGATAGATAGATAGATAGATAGATAGATAGATAGATAGATAGATAGATAGATAGATAGATAGATAGATAGATAGATAGATAGATAGATAGATAGATAGATAGATAGATAGATAGATAGATAGATAGATAGATAGATAGATAGATAGATAGATAGATAGATAGATAGATAGATAGATAGATGAATAGATAGATAGACGCTAAAAGTGCTCAACAGTTAGAACTTCTCATTTAATATGCCCTTAAAAAGCCCTAGATCATTACTAAAGTAGCCATGGCATGGGTACACTAAAGGAGCTCATTGCATCGTGAATTCACTACCGAATGCTTTCTTTAGAATTGGTCCAGTACGTGCAGGGTTACAATAATTTCTCTCGCGTTAGAATCGCATTTCGTCTTCTCTCGTTCCAACGAAAACGCACGAATTTAAGCAGGAAAGTATGGAGCGGGGAAATACAATACGTCACGAGTGCCTCATGACCTCGAGCACTTTTTTTTTTGATTATGCGGCTTTTCAGTGCGATTGAGCGCGTCCACATGCGCAGTTCTCGGCCTCCCGCGGCGGCCCGAGTAACTACCAAGTCTGGCATGCTCAAACCAAGCAATAGCTGCTACAGTGGCTGTAACAAGTGGTTTTTGAGTTTGTATTGTCATTTGTTGGGCCAATAGAACAAACTTTTCAGGTGGCTCTGAGAATTATTGGCGATTTCCAGGCTGAGTGCTGCGCTTATAACATTTGGTTTGCGTTTTCTTAGGAGCCTCGACTACCGATAAGCAGCGTTGTTTGACCGTGCTCAATGGGTAATTCAGGGCCAATTTAGGCAAGAAATACGGACATACATGTTCTTCACTTTCTTTTCCTTAATTCAGCTCTTTGCTAAATATATTCACCAAAAAAACCTACATGGTGGTTTCTAATGCCTCAAGGCATATGTTGTGCAGCGGACGTGGAAGTGTTTCAGCACACGCATTTAGCCTCTATACATTGCATGCAAGCGTTCCGCCTGTGTTTCTTATATGTCCTAATAGGGACGTTTCGTGAAGTGCGAAACATCTTGAAGGAAGTTAGTCAACAACAGTCTTATTGCGCGTATTTGTCTGGTGCTATTGCGTTGTTTCTGCTTCCAAACAATCCAGCCGTGCTCCCCTTACTTGAAATCATATTTGAATTTACGCCCACATTTCACTCTAACCCCGCTTCACAATCACTCATGAGAATACTTACTTTGTTGCGAGCTACTTTTCTAGGTTTTTTCGACTAACTTCTTGTCTTTATTGTTTTCTGAACGAAAGTGTGACCTGATTACAAGTTCACTTCAATACGATCACAAAGCGAAAAAGAAAGCGTTCTACTCAATCCGCACTTTTTTTTTGTGGCCTCGATCGACGCGGTTAGACCTAAAGACTTACAGTGCTGTAAAAGCTCTAGATGTGGCTGCAGTTGCCACCACAGCCAACATTTGCTGCGAGATCTGTAAACAACAAGAAGTTGTGCTACTCTGTCTGCTCACTGTACGCAGCGCTTGTGTTTAAAAGCGTAATTTATCTCTGAGGCTCGAGTTGACGTCATCTATTTGTGCTACATTAATAAAACTGTCAGAAATATGGTGGTACGGAACAACATATATTTCCTCGATGTAAAGGCGCAAATAGTGTTTCATGTTTTTTGTTTTATAGATGCCAAGCCGAACTCAAGCCTGCGCTGCAGATCCTATTCAATAGCACAAGTTTATTGAATGTTAGACAAAAAAAAAAGAAATACGTTGAAAGCCGGAGGTGCGTCATGTCGAACATGCTCCTCTTTGCATTTTCGGTGCACATTTGAACAGTTCTCACTCTATGTTTCTTATTTTTCGTATATGTCGGTGCCTTTTTTCTTTTTATAGTTAGTGTACATGGAACCAAGTGAATAAAAATGTACAGGTACCTGAGTGAGGAGTGCAATACGTGTTTTCAGTGGCTCGACACGCGATTGCCTATTCATAGGCCGAAGAATTATTTTAGTCTGTGTGCTTCTCTGGTCTTGTCAAGTAAGCCAACGGAAGCAGCTTCAAAATTTATGAACTCTCTCCGATATTCTAAACGGTGTGGGTAGTAGCGCATTTTTGTCTTTTTTTGCTTGTAGTTAGTTTTTTATAAATTTATTGTGGCTTTATTATGGCAGTGCTCGAATTTCACAGAGCCTTTTCAATAAATACGACATCCGCCTCTTTAGACAACACGGCCTCCTTGCTCGCACGCGTAGCTAATGCAAGATTGTATATCCGTGTTTGTTTCAGTGCAGCCTGAAATAAAACTCCTCACTGGATCGGCATCCATATAAAAACTTCGTCTACTGTTTCTCGGCACACTTCCAGCAATTGTGAGTCAATATACGTATCTTCCACAGAACAACAGATTGAAACCATGAAGTCAGCAACGGTGGCAGTGTTGCTTCTCGTCACCATTGCGTTTTCTGGTGAGTGACTTCAGCAATTATTTTATCTTGTTCGCATTTGGCTGTACCCTATTAAGAATGAAATATAGAGTGTCGCATACTGAAGAGGATATGACTAGCATTTTAGAAAAAAACTTGCATGCATGTGTAGTTCAGTAGACAGTTCAATCTTGAACCTTCCGCAAGATTATAATAATGTTTCAACAAGAGTACCGGTTGATTCATTCAGCTTTAATATATCACAAAATTTTTTCAGCAGAATTTCCTCCATGGCCCTTGAGTTACAGGTGAATTACACATGAAAGTTCTTTGCAACGCGCTAATTGTGAGGAGCCACATTGCATGAACATCCCCTTCAGTGAAAAGCAGATGGTGCCGTTTCGTCATGCTACCACTTCTTGTCAACTTTATTTAGCATTAATAGTACCACGTGACTATTATATTCAAATTAAAAAGGGAACAAGGATCCATTTTGTAGTCCGGAAGCACGTTTCCCTGTGCTCAATATTTTTTAACTACAAGAACTTGCAGCGTATCTTCATGCGAAACGTCAAAGTTTCTTTAGGTTTTTTGCGTGCTTCAAGCTTGTCTACTCTTGGTTAACTGTTTTCCCGCAATTCACTATAGCAATAACACGTGTAATGTACGAACTAAGCAGAGCATGCACCTGGAGAGAAGCAAAACGATTCATTTTGCTTATTTTTTACTCGCTGAGACTGTCTGTATATCGGAAGATAATTACTGGTAGCGTAGATTCAATGTCCATTTCTGTATTCATATTTTAACTAGGGAAATAAATGATAGTGGTTTCAATATTTGGTCACTTCATACAGAAAAAAGTGCATGATCGGAAAATTTGACTGCCCACAGTACTACTGTTGGAGTGGCAGCACATTATGTTACAACGTTATAACTTACATTTAGGTTTCAAACTCTGTTATTGTTTCAGCGGATTCCATTTATCAAGGTAAATTGCGTGTTTAGGCCATGTTGGCAACTAAGGATCGTATTATGGAGATAGCGTTAGAGAACTCATTTCTCCCAAATTTTAGCGTGGGTGTCACTGGTTGTCAGCGACAAACAAGCGTTGTCTATGCTCGACAAAAAGAATAAACATGTAAGGAAACTAAACGACAACAATCTTCGCTTCGGGCACTAATCAAAAACCATTCTTCCTAAGTGGCAAAAACGTATTCTGCCACATTACTTGCAGCTGTTTTAAAAAAGAAAATTCTCTTTAAATGTCTTATATTGAAAAGAATCTCCTCAAGGCATGTAATACAGCTTGAAAGAAGTATAGTTATTTATTTATTTATTTATTTATTTATTTATTTATAGGATACTGCAAGCTCAAAACTTACGCAGCAGTGGGGGGAGGGGGGTCAAGGGTGAATCACAACTTATTTCACAAATGGGAAAATAGAAATCAGAACAATATCACTTTAAAAACATACTCATATAATGATAAACGAGTATGCGAACACACGTAATTGAATAGACAATTGACTACAACATGAAACAATATATACCACATGAAACTGAACTGAAGGTGCTATACGCCTACACAAGCGCAGAATCATGCCAAGTGTCAAAACATGTCAATTGCGTAACTAGCAGGCATTTTGAAGGCCCACTAATTACAACGTGCCTAGACATATTTATTCATCATCATCATCGTCAGCGAAAGTAAAATGGGTCGTTCACTGATTATCTAAAGGGGGAATTCTGGTGCAATCACACCTGCATTCTCTTGTCAAAATATTTTATTATACAACATTGTGAAAATTTCTAAAAGTTTATGTATTACTTTAGACGAGGACACAGTAAGTTATTGCTAACCAATAGACCTCATTTTTAGCCACCAATTGTCTAGACTAAGTTGCCGCAAAGACATTTTTACACAGAAACTTTTGTACCCACCAAATGCTCCTCTCTGTGGTGTACCTATACTCCGCACTGTAGAAACAATTACAATGAAGTTTCATTATGTATGCCCCAACAACGCTAAAAACTTGCAATGCCAAAAAGCGTTCAGAGAGATCATTTAATCAATCTAGAGACAAGCATTGTGATGGAAAAAGCTGCTTCCATTTGTGTAGTGAAGGCAGTTGTGGGAATAGTATAATTCTGCCTAGAACTGGCTTTCTCATTTCAGCTATACCAGACTCTACCCTTATTCCCCAGGCTGAACTGCTCGTAGTACTAGCAATGCATACACAGCTCCAGTTTCTATCTGCAGTGGATGTTAGAACAGAGCGTCTTTCTGTCTGCTACACCTTATTAAGCGCACCTGTTTTTCGCGTACCTTATAGGCATTCGATTTCCTCATTCCCGGACATGTGCGGTTTGGTCGACTATAGTACGCCTGCCAGGCCAAAAGGTTCAGCACTCAATGAATATGTGGATTCACTCGCAATATTATGCCACTGTATTTATTTGCCTACGTCACCGTATGCCACAGAAGCGCGATTTCAAGAGCGTATCACAGACAATATTCCTAAGGATCTCCTCGTTTTAATGAAACAAAGCTAAAGCTCCTTCGGAAGAACAAATGGTGTTCACCTAGTAGGGAAGGAATAGTAATTACTAGACTACGCTGTCGAGTGCCCCACTGAACATTTAACTTCATAGGTCAGGCCTAGCCCATTCTGTATTACGCCTTCACTGTAATGAAAACGATTGATTCTCCGGAGCACTACCTTTCGAAGTGCCGATTTAAAACACAAAGGAAAAGCCTAGACCCTACTATAAGAAAACCTACGAGACTGTACTTCAAGTTTGCCATTTCCGGTGATTCTTTTAGTGACACTATATATATATATATATATATATATATATATATATATATATATATATATATATATATATATATATATATATATATATAATTGGTCTGGATGTTATTCCTCTAAAGGCGTTTGTTGTAAATCTTACAAGTTCAAAGTATTACTGAGTTGTTGCCGAACAATTTAAATTCATGCTTTTCTCTCAGTAAGTGAATGAGCTTAATAGGGGCAACCATGTTGGGATGCTGAAGCCTCACGGCGGTTGCACATGAAGTTTCGGTTTTTCTTATGTGACTTGAGACAGTGGTTGTCGAGGTGTTTCAACTACCGCTTGCTTACACTGACATTTACGTTCGGTTTTCTGAGTCTCCCTCAGAGACAGCATTGGCGCTGTCGCTGAAACTAGCCCCGAAGTAAAGACAGAAAAGTATTGACGAAAGCACAGTGAACGCGTGCTTTTGCAGCATCACAGCTTCAAGATTCACTTGCCAGCGTTGTCGTTTACGTTCAGCTTTGCGAGAATCCATAGCACTATTGCGAAGGAGAGGGCAACAGAAGCAAGTGCGCTGCATTATATACTAGCGCAAAGCTGGGGCAGTGGGGCAGAGAAAGAGAAGGGGGTGAGGAGAATCGAAGCGGAGGTAGTGCTCTCACCCCTCCTCACGCTCACGCCAGGAGAGCAGCGCGAGTTCGCGCATTCACAATATAAGGGCAGACGTCGCCGAATGAACACTGCCCCTAAAATAAGAAGCTTTCGCATCAAATAAGCAAGCCAGCGTCCAAATGATAACCTATCGCACAGAATGAGTTGCGCCAATGTTTTGTGGAACAAAAACCATCCAACCAACCCACCAACCTACTAACCCGCCAATTTGCAGCAGATATTCTTGAATAGTTTGAGATGACCAGCGTAATGCACACAGACGTTCGTTTTCTTGGCACATGATTTACCATCGATCGAGAACCAAAGAGTAGCGGTGAAGAATGCGACGCGCAAGATGCCTGATTGCACTATCACGTTCCTTTTGAAAGCGAAACTGAAGCGTCATCCTAGTTATCTTTTTTAATTTTTGTTGTAACAGCTCTTTTCACCTTCTAAAATATTTTCGTCCTAAAAACAGCGCATTGCATTATGACTGGCAGATTTGCACTCCAGGAATTAAACGACGTTTCATGTGCCGTGCGTGAAATACGTTGAAATCGGAAGTCATTTCTCGTCACTAGCAATAAATGTGGTGAGTTTTGTACAAGGTGGCCTCAAAAGTTATAATGACACCGGATCTGTGTTTCTTCGCAGAGGCAAAAGGCCATGGCCGTGGTCCCCCGGGAGCTGGAGGACCTCCAGGGCAAGGTTTCACGTTTATTGTAAGTTTCTGAAGCACATTAAAAATATTTTAATAGCTTTTAACACATTTTGCTCAGTATATATATATATATATATATATATATATATATATATATATATATATATATATATACATATATATATATATATATATATATATATATAATAGGAGTGTTAGAACCAAGTATTTGTTTATTATTTTGTAAGTTTATCTTTCCATTTGCCTTTAATACATTTGATTGCACTTATTTCTTTTGGTACACCAACAGAAATCTAAGATACAAGATCCCGTTACTAAGCCTGGTAGGAGCTTCTTCCTTCGACAGACATCGCACAACTATGCAAAACATTATTGACGTAGAAACTTCAAACTGAAGTATCCTTGAGCAATCTCACATGTACCTACATATACTGAAAGTGTAATGTAATGTTACTATAATTGAAAACAAAAGAATGGAAAAAAATCTAAACAATGTAATCTCGATGTGATTTTAAAATACGCTGTGATCAATAAAAAATCAAAGGAAAGGAAAAGCGAGCTGTATTAGCCCGGTAATATACAAAACTATTTGTTAAAATTTTGCAATAAAGTATTTTACTGACCATAATAAATATAGTGAAAATTGTTTAAAAGATAACTATGCCGAAAATTAAGTTCTGCAAATCAGAAAAGCATTCTTTTACAATAGCAAGATCACCACTCTTGTAGCAAGGAGACTCTTGGTATGCGAGACAACGTGCTGAGTGCAAATAATGGTAGTGAGGCCACATTGGAACTTCCGTACCAAACAACACTTCCCAAGTTTGGACGACGTGTACTATAGTTCCTGCGCACTTCCTAATCACTGCAGATGAGGTACAATGTCTTGTGAGAGAGCAATAGATTGATTGGCATAGTTTAAGGAATTCTTGTTTCGTCAATGATACCAAGAATACGAGCAACACACTTTAACAACCTTGACCTCACATGCGGAGAATTCAGCGCGAAATATAAAAATGAAAATGTACCGTTAATTGATATGGATTAGAAATTAAAAATAGACATGTGAAAGTGTACTTCATAAATAACGACTATTTAAAAGTTTCAATTCAGTGCTTCTTGAGAAAGTGTAGAGAGCCACCTATTGAAAGGGATGTTTTCTTATTTTGCTGGATCTACAGAACAAATGTTTTAATAGGTTACCTGTAACACGTTGCATCAATACATTTGAAAAAATGTAATTTTACGTCGACACGTGATGCTCAACACTCTGTAACCTGTAAACTAATGTTAATTGTAAAAATAATATTTCGTTTAGCCTCCTGGGATCCTGAAGAAGACTAGTGGTGGTGTTACCACTGAGCCCACAACCACACAGGGTGGTGGAGCTGGCGGTATTGAGATTACAACCCAGACAACTACATGAAGAATTACCAGCAATCTCTTTGGTGGCGAAATACCATTTTGAGTATATCGTCTAGGTATGCAATAAATATTGTATTCCCAATTGTTTCTCTTTATTATCGCTGCGTACAAGTACCCGTTTCTCCACTAAGCCAATGCTCATATCGAGAGCACACAGCGGGATGCTACCCGCCTCGAACCGTTGTACAATGTAAATATTTTCCAACCACATCTGCTTCTCCGAGTAAATCACAAAAAGAACGCTGCAATTATGTCGTAAAAATTGAGCAGTGTCATTATATTTACGCGTGGCTTTAACTGGCTTACCCATGAACGACGAATAGACACCACAGCCGACGAGAGGCCCTAGTGATTGAGCGCAAATTAGTTCAAATCAAGGGAAAGAACAACAAATTCGAAAGCTTATACATAGCGAATTATACATGAATTACGCAATCATGATCATTTTGAGGTTTAAGGTTACCAAGGAGAGCTGACCTCAGCGCCACCATCACACTACCTGTGCTTGGTGATGCTAGCATTGTGCTTACTCACCCGGCTACGCCTTACCGCCTGCGTCACCACTGCTGCTTCCCGCTGTGCTTTGTTATCCTCTACGCTCCTTTGAGGTTTCCGATGCTTTGTTATCCAGTCCGCTAAACTGCCATTCTACTTTTACTCGCATTCCCATTTCACTGTTCTTCACCTGTCTGCTCAGCTATGCTTTACCCACTCCTACCTTCTCTTTCCTGGTATTCATTACATCTCTTGAACTCTCCTTGCAACAGTACGCTTCACTGTCACGAATGCTCTGCTTACGCTACGCCAATAATAACATTAATATTTGTGGAGGTTTAACGTCTCTAAACCACCATATGATTATGGAAGACGCCGTAGTGGAGGGCACCGATAATTTCGACCACCTGCGTACAGTAAATTCTAAACTGGGGTACTTCAACGTGCGAATAAATCTAAGAACATGGCCCGAGATCACTTAAGGCTTCATCGAAAATACAGCCACCATGACCGGGATTCGACCCCGTTACCTGCGGGTCGGCGGCTGAGTGCCATAGCCTGTATACCGACCTTGTGGCTGGCTTACACGATGTTTTTTTTTCTCGCTATGTACATGTTCTCTTCTGGCTGAGCTCTGCTGCGAACATCCCTGTGTCAAACTCAAAGCTCAGAAGTAATTAAGGCTTGCAAATACGTGTAGCGTATATCTCTTAGCGTAATTATAAAAAGCTTAATTATTTAGGGCGCCTTCACAAAAAAGGAGTGAAGCAAAGGGAAAACTCTACAGCGGGCGAAAAAGCACGACCGCACGTTCAAGATGATCACATTCTTTCTGCTCCTGACGCCACCGCTGTGGTCGATACCACCAAAATTATTTCGATTTTTAAATTCGAAGCATTTCTTAGCGAACTTCAGCGAGTTTGAGGGCATCTATCTATCTATCTATCTATCTATCTATCTATCTATCTATCTATCTATCTATCTATCTATCTATCTATCTATCTATCTATCTATCTATCTATCTATCTACAACGTTTAGCTTTCCTGGCCGTCTCAAGAATGCTATCAATACGAAAATTGGTATGGCATAACAAGACTGTATGACAAGCGTATATGACTAGTCATACCGTAAAAATCGTGACATGTATTTCATGAATGTCATGTTTTACATTTCATGATCTTGCGGCTCTTTCGGTGGGTTTGTTCACATGACATTTTGCAAAACTTGTAAGGTATGGCATGACTGCACTGCGAACATAAGTGACAAACCTTAGTGTGGAATGTGTTTGCAAGGTAACGACTAGTCATCTTTAACGACACGCTCATCGGGCGCTCGCTTTCGTTTCGCAAGTTTCACAAATACCGAATTCGGTGTGCGTGACGTCAATGTGGGACGAAGGTATATTATGACTAGCGAAAACACGATAATCATGAGATAGGTGTCATGTAAGAAAATGACTACATGCCATGCTCATAATTCGCTCGCGGCCGTTTCGCTAGCTTCACACGTGCCAAATTTGGTATTACAAGACGTGAATGGACGAAGAAGGTAACTGACATGTCCAGACATGATAATTTTGACACCCGTATCATGTGATAACAAGGCTACAGGCCACGCTAATGATGCGCCCATGGTCGTTTCGCTAGCTCCACATATACCAAGTTTGGTGTTACGTGACTTGACATAACGATGGAGGTATATGAATGGCGTAAACGTGATAATCATCACATGCGTGTTCATGTAAGAACATGGCTGCATGACACGCTCATGATGCGCTCGTGGCCGTTTCGCCTGCTGCAAATACACGAAATTTGGTATCACGTAATGTGAATGGACGAGAAAGTAAATGACACGTGTGAGCATGATAATTTGAAAATGTGTGTCCTATGAAACATGATTACATGCTACACCCTTATCATGCTTACAGCCATTTCGCTCGCTCCACAAATACCAAATTTCGTAGCAAGTGATGTGAATAAACGACAAAAGTTAATGCTATCCAAACGTGATATTCGTAATAGGCGTGTCATGTAAAACATAACATAGACTACGCTAATGACGTGCTAGTGGCCATTTCGCTAGCTTCACGAATACAAAACTTGGCATTACGTGCCATGAATGGAAGAAAAAGGTAAAGGACACGTCTAAGCATGATAATAATGACAAGCACATGATGTAAAAGACGACCACATGCTGCGCGCTAAGCGTGGTCGCAGCTGTTTCGCTAGCTAGACATATTAGGTCACGTGATATTAAATTTCGTATGATATTGATGTGATTCATGATTTGATATGTGGGGTTTAACACCCCAAAACCACCATATGATTATGAGTAATGCCGTAATAGAGGGGTCCGGAAATTTCGACCACCTGGAGTTCTTAACGTGCCTTCAAATTTGAGCCCACGGGCCTACAGGATTTTCCCCCTCCATCGGAAATGCAGCCGCCACAGCCGGGATTCGATACCGCGACCAGCGGGTACACAGCCGAGTACCTTAGCCACTAGACCACTGCGGCGGCGCCACGTGATACTAAATTTGGTATTGCGTAACGTGAACAGACGACGAAGGTAAATAACACATCCAAACATGATAACAATACATGGAAGTCATATACGGCATAATTTACGTGCGCCTTGTAGTGTTGTGGTGATTTTCAAAGTGACTTATCAACCTGCCTCATTCGTGCTTCACATATCATCGATTCGCACAGTACGTGGGATCTGCCAATTTTTCGCCTTCCTTCTGGAAATAAATTCTCTACCGAATTTTAGTCCTTCACGCAAAGTACTAAAAAGAAACAGCTCGCATTTTTTCAACCGTAGTTTGAGGGAATACACCACCATAAACAACATGAGTGAACGCACCGGCAGCGGTGGCGGCAGATTCAACCAGCAGTACACAAAGTTAGACATGTGGAGTCATGCCAACTCCCTGCTGCTGCACCGTCTGATTACAGAGTACTTTTTGATCACAATTCAAACCTTGCTCTGAGTTAACACGTCCTCTTTGAGGCCATCAAGCTTCGTCGTGCTCGGCGAGCAGTTTGCGATTTGATCTCATGCGTGTCACCGCCGACGCCTTTGCCACCTTGTTGAATATGCAGCCAGGTGGTTATATCAAATAGTTTGACGTGGCGCAGTCACAGCTGCGAAGCAGAAACCAAATCCACGTTCGCGTGGCAGAAAAATTTTCTCAGACTATTTTTTACGCGCGTGCGCAGTGTGGTTTCCGTCCACCTAGGCGAAGAAGCGAGTGGATTTCCGGTAAGTGTCGCCGCTTTCAGGTCCCTTGGAGGTTAAGTGTGAACGCGCCCTTAGCTTACCGGGGTTGAGTAGTGACGTATGCCCAATTTGTGTGGCACTGGTATAAGTGGCCGTACGTAAGGAGCCAAGTCAACAGTGAAGTGCGGAGAGGCGTTTGAACTGCGCGCCTGTGAGACCATCGAGGAAGACGATGTGCAGAACCGGGGCATGCTTTGGTGCGAGACGCAGTGTGAGGAAGCCGACAAAAAACAGGAGCAAGATAGGCAGACGTGGCTGGCGATCAAAGAACCAGGGCACGGGAGCAGAGACGTGTCGGGTTCCGGACTCGAAGTAGCAGCAGGCTTTCACATGGAGCCAAACCAGCCGTCCAAGCCCCTGTCTCCAAATCAGCCATCTACGCACCTGGTGCCGAACCAGCCTTCCGACCACCTCGGGCTTGGCATGGTTGAAACTTCGCCAGGACGTTCTCACCAGGCGAGCCACGCGTCTACAACAGTGAGCCTCAGCCATCATTCGTGAGCAGCGTGGCAGGAGTCATGCGTGTTCAAGGTGAACGACCCCGATGGGGAGCAGCATTGCTGACCACGGCTGGTAGCGCAGCTACCGCGCTACCCAAGCCTTGAGTGCCTTCCCTCAGCGTAGTTGAGCCGTTCACCCCTTTCCTGGGACTTGACAACCGCGCTGCCCCCGGTGAACTCATTCCTTTCTTCGTTAAATTGTTGACTGGTCGTTCTCAATCTTAGCACTCTTTCTATTTCTTTACTATCATTAGAGTTCTATCATCCTCTGTAAATACATCGGCATTGTTCACGCGTAAACGGTCTCGTTATTGTCCCCATGTCGGTTAAGTCATTGCGATTCTTCTCACACAAATACGAGCGATTCGTTTTAAGCTTTGTCTCGCCATGACAGCTTGTTACAGGTACATACCTAGGAGCGTCACTGTGCCCAAATAATCTCAGCTTTAAAAGCTTTGCTTTAAGTGTATAAAATCTGAATGCAAATTCTTCACAACTTCAAAACATGGGGTTACAAAATTTCACTCGCGACTTTGTCTTGTGTACCATAATGGCACTGTTTTTTTACAAAAAATTCACGCCTAATACAACGTGGAGTCGGACCCACCTATGCATACAGCACACATGCGCGTGGCGAAGTCCGTCGATTCACCCGGAGACACTGTATCGGGCAATCTATGTGCAAAGGATTGCAACCGTTCTTAAATCAATATTTTGTTTTCTTTGGGTCTTGATATACCTGGAGAAAATGAATTACGCATGTTTAATCTTTGATAATTGGCTTCTTCAAAAGTAAAAAAGAGCACACGGGCTCTAGCCAAACTGGAAAAAACTACATGCCATCGCGCTTCATTAGTGAGATAGATAGATGCACTGCAGATAGCGAGATTGCATCGTCATATACGGCTGCGCCATACCGGTCTTAAGATGATCGCCTAATTGGCACCTCGAGAGAAGCCACGTTGCTAGCATTGCTCCTCAGTGGGCTCCTCAGTGGGCTATTGTTAGCCTACTTCAGGAAGAAATTTTCAAAATCATGCCCTTCCTGCATCGCGAAGAATACCACCACTTACGTTCCCTGATAAACGAAATGGTACCAGCTCGGTTTTGCTTGCGGTAAGCCGGATATTCCAACGCACTCTCGCTTTCTGCAGTGCATGTTTTGACAGACCGCGTGGACACGCAGTTTCACCCCGTTAAGTCACTGCTCGCGTGGGCCGTTTTAATTTTAGAGCACATGTACATGCCATATCATTATGATGAATGTGCCTTTCAGGTCTCAAAAATATGTACACAAGGTGGTGTTAGCTCGTAGTTAAAATGTCCCCCTGACAAAAAACAGCGATTGTTTAAAAATATTGACCCCGTGTCTTTGTGCATTACATTGGCTTAGTGCCGAAAGCGAGATTTTCATTTCCCGCCCGAGGTTATAATCACATGAATAGCTACATAGGGGGAGAGTACAGTGGGGTGCTGGGGAGCTTGCGGTTCCCTGGGATGCTTCATGGGGGCAGAGCTCCCCTGGCACTGGCCCGAGATAGTTTTAGGAGCTTGGCTTAGGCTCTGAGCTATTGGGAACGCACTCGTGTTCATCCTGTCTTGTAGCTCTTTCGGAGGGGGCTGTTTACGCCCGCTACTTTGATTTCCTTCCTGACCTTCAAACTTCAAATATTGGGTCAGGGACAAAAAAGTATTCTGGGGCTGTGGTGGCATTGAGAACCATGTTGCAGCATGACAAAGATTTTGGCATTCGCATAGCTTTAAGCAATCTAAGTACGGGATGTAAGGATCAAGAAAATAAAACTGTTCTTCTCTATAGCGTACAGTACTTAATTACCTTCCTATACTTTCGTAAAGTCCCCCTCTCTTTATATATATATATATAATATATATATATATATATATATATATATATATATATATATATATATATATATATATATATATATATATATATATATATATATATATATATATGTGTGTGTGTGTGTGTGTGTGTGTGACGTATGAAGCGATGGTTGGTAGAGGCAGAGAAGGAAGAAGTGAGAGAAAGGAAAAAACATGGCGTATGAGCCAGGTCACGTCTCCCAGTCATTATCACCATCATCATCATCAGCCTGACTACGTCCACTGCAGGACAAAGGCCTCTCCCATGTTCCGCCAGTTAACCCGGTCCTGTGCTTGCTGCTGCCAATTTATACCCGCAAACTTCTTAATCTCATCTGCCCACCTAACCTTCTGTCTCCCCCTAACCCGCTTCCCTTCTCTGGGAATCCAGGTAGTTACCCTTAATGACCAGCGGTTATCCTGTCTACGCGCTACATGCCCGGCCCACGTCCATTTCCTCTTCTTTATTTCAACTATGATATCCTTAACTCCCGTTTGTCCCCTAATCCAGTCTGCTCTCTTCTTGTCCCTTAAGGTTACACCTACCATTTTTCTTTCCATTGCTCGCTGCGTCATCGTCAATTTAAGCTGAACCCTCTTTGTAAGTCTCCAGGTTTCTCCGTAGCTAAGTACTGGCAAGATACAGCCAGTCATTATAGCGTCACACAAGTCGACAGGATGGAGACCTGCCTGCCCCTTCATCACTCAATCATCATCGACGCAGTTCCCCAGAAGACACCCTGACCATACATTGACTACCGAATCATCGCCTAGAAGGACAATGACCAGCACCATGACAGAACCATCGGCTGACCTCGACATCCCCAAGTACACCGGATCAGCGGACGACGGACCCGTACAGGACTGGTTCAACCTATTCGAGGTCCACGCCGCCGCTGCATCATGGTCGGAACGGGAGATGATCATAAACTTCACTGACTACATATCAGGAGAGGCATTCAAGTTTTACCTCACCCACATCTTCGAGAACGATGAGTCTTGGAAAAAGATCAAAGAAGAAATGATCAGTCGTTTCAAGGAATACGATGAAGACCTGTCCATACTTCATCAGCGGAAAGCTTATCAACTCACCCATCAGAGTTACGCGAAGTCTTCCCGCAGTAAGCCTATTTTCCAAACGAGACCTCAGAGAAAATATACCACCATTGTACCATCATATGACTCTTCCGAAAAAACGTCACGCATTCGAACAACGACTGGTAACTTGCACGTCGCAACAGACAAGGTAAAGCCTCCGTATACCGAAAGGAATTTAGACCATTTCGGCAAAAGACTAAACCTAAAGCCGCCTTTACCAAGAGCAATGAAATCGGCATTTTCAACGTGTTCACTGCACCACAACACTTCAGGGTTTACTGTACCACGCGAATGCCTTGATGCTTCGTGTCACACACAAGGCCCAAACGGTTTCGAGCGTGTGAAGGAATTTACGTCTGACGAGCTGGTGAATCCTCGCAATACCAGCCCCCAGCCTGACGTTCCCGACCAGGGTCGTTCGACAGACATTCTCAGCCTAATCACGCTGCAAAAAGAAAAACATACACCATCAGAACCACCTGAAGCCATGTCTGTTGTGCTCTCGTCGTCAAGTGATAACACGCATGTGAGTCAAAGCACTGCAGGAATTTCGAATCCACCAACGCCGGCGCATTGTCAACTGACAGAAGCATTTACAATCAAGAATGACTCAACCCAATCTTGGGAGCGTTCTCATCAGCCTGTCACGCTGCTTTCATCGCAAGACAAGCCAGGCAGTACAGTGTCGACTACCGACAATTTACTGATCACATCACCATCTAAAGAAAAGCAGACTCATGTTCCTGAAAGAGGCCCACCTGACGAACTTTCACAACAAGACAAGCAATTTCAACAAAGGCAACTCCACGAACTCCAAGAACGGCAACGGCTACTCGAACAAGAACAACGATCAAGTGAAACCTCCTCACGAGTGCACTTGTTGCTGAAAGGTCATCACAGACAACATCAATTAGAGAAGCAAAGACAAAGTTGATGCCTAAGCCATCTTAACAGAAAGCAACGTCGAAAAAGTTTTCTGCACCAGTGCTCAACGCCGTGTCTACGATTCAACAAACTGAGAGAAGACCACAGAAAGCTACGAAAGAGAGTTGCAGCTACCACGTGTACAATGAAAGAACAAAGGCATCATACCATCGCTTCGGTTCTCGCACATGCAGGCTGCAAGCACTCGTTCTGTCTCAGCCACGACACAGAAAGCAGCGTCTACGACGGAGAACTTCGTGCCTACGACATCCGACTCTCAAATGCTACAAGTACTTCGACCTTTGTTCATTCATGAGAAGAATCGCTGTGTCATCAGTAATTTCTACGTTCAAGGCGTGCTTCTGTTGGCCAGAACGCAACAGTCAACCTCGCCCACCAGAGTTGTCATAAAATTCATCGGACTGCTCAATCGGCCTTGGAAGATTTCGTGAGATTGTGGAACTCCGTCTGGACGTGAAACTGTGAATTTGGGCATTGTTTTGTTCATTCATTTCTTTAATTTGTTATAGTTTGTAACCAGTGCCATCTTTCGGGAGGAGGGGGAATCGTGTGACGTATGAAGCGATGGTAGGTAGAGGCAGAGAAGGAAGAAGTGAGAGATAAAATAAACATGGCGTGTGAGCCAGGCCACGTCTCCCATTCATCGTAGCGTCACACACATATATATATATATATATATATATATATATATATATATATATATCAGAGCCAAGAGGCGCTGTCTGGTCGGGAACAATGCATTTGTGAAAAGATACACAGACCACAGACATGCTAAAGGGGAAAAGGAGAAAAGGAAGATAGATAGAGGGGGAAGAGGAAGGAAGAATGAAAGGGGGCGTCCGGGGGAGTCCACCTTATAGTCTCCCTTTTTCTTTTTTCTTCTTTTTCTTTTCTTCCTTTCGTTTTTTCCTCTTTCGCTCTCTCCCCCTCTGATTTAAGATTGTATGAAGCTGAGCACCAACAAACTGTACCCTCAATCCTCATAAAGGCCAGACTCTAGGTCGAAACGTCGAAATAATCCACGTTGTGACCACGTGGACCTACTCAACTATATATATATATATATATATATATATATATATATATATATATATATAGTTGAGTTTATATATATATATATATATATATATATATATATATATATATATATATATATATATATATATATATATATATATATATATATATATATATATATATATATATATATATGTTTGTGTGTGTGTGTGTGACGCATTAACAAGCTGATTCTAGGAGAAGCTGACGAAGAGGAAATGCGCGTGCATTGGAATAAACGCATGGCATCTGGACAACAACGTGTCTCCATTTTGTAGCGTCACACACGTCGACAGGATCGACCTCATAAATGTGCCATCGCTAAGCCAATGCCTCCGCTCAACATACAGAAGTTCAAGAGAACACCAGAAGACGTCCCCATCGACAAGTGGCTTCTTCTTTTCGACATGAAGGCAGCCGAGGCGTCATGGACTCACCCTGATCGGGTCAGTCACTTCAAAGAATTGAAGGGAAGCGTTCAAGTGGTACCTGACAGAGATTTTCGGCAACGGCGAGACAACTTGGGACGATATCAAGCGTGACATGCAAGGCTGCGTTGCTACGACTGACGGAGATGCCTTCCGTCTCTTCATTCACTACCGACTGAAAGGAAGGCAGACCATCAAGGACTACTACGACGAGAAAAAGCGACTGGGTTGTTTGGCTGTGACATGAAAGAGTGCCACATCATGTCTGGACTGACTGATGGTGTTCCTCCTGATGTGGAACTGGCGCTCGCCGGACTGTCTTTCAACTCGTCATTAGAGTGGCTCACCGCTTCTCTACGGGTTGAGACGTGTTTAAAACGGGTGAGAGGAGTTTCCTTTACTCGTAACGCTAGTATCGCATCAAGAGCTCCACGTCTCTTCAGCAGACCGCAGCAACCGACAATTACTCCTCAACCGCCTGCCCCGCAAAACGAATGTAGATACTGCTCAGCTGCTGCTTTCCCACGACAGTTTCACTGGCACAACGAATTTCCGCACTGCGGCAATGTGTCCGCTATTAATACTGAACGGGGAAACGAGGAGGGCGACCCAGAGTTTCATTAATACACTTCAGTGCCCTCATAAACGGAAAGCCAGTAAATGCAATTCTCGATACAGGAGCAACAATTACTTATGTCAGCGAGGATGTGTGCAAACAGCTAAAACTTCAGTTGATGAGAGACTCCAGCATCATGGTCCAGCAAGTTGCATCAAGCATTCGAACTTCGGGTCGCGTAAACATTCAGTTACAAATTGGGAACGTCATAAAGAAAGTTTATGCACATGTGCTGCGAGGCATGAGAACGCAATTAATTCTTGCCTAGACAGCGCTTCATACTTCAATCTTTCTGTAAATCTGGAAAGCAAGTCAGTGACAAAAGCACGTGAGAATATGAACCTTCCGCATCACAATGAAAAGAAAACCATTCAAGCCCCGCTGATGCGAACCCTGACTTCAGAAAACTTATCAGAGCATAAGTCTGCGGCGCTCGACTCTCTTTTAAGCAAGTATGACGAGATATTTTCAAAACCTCATACAGATATTGGATGCATCACTACTGAGAAACATAGGATTGCACTTATCAATGCTGTCCCTATTCGTCGAGCACCTTACCGATGTTCACAGGCAGACAAAGTGGAGATCAACAAACAAGTTACCGCTCTCCTCAAGCAAGGTGTTGCGAAGCCTTCATTATCGCCCTACGCCGCACCTGTCATATTAGCAAAAAAGAAAGGTGAAGGACGCACTCGTCTATGTATTGACTACCGGAAACTCAATTCCATAGCGGTACCCGACTTTCAACCAATTCCACGTATAGATGATGTTCTTCACCACCATGGAAAGGCGGAGTTTTTCACTACATTGGGCATAACGTCAGGATACTGGCATGTCCAAATGCATCCTGACGATGTTCAGAAAACTGCATTTGTCACGCCTGATGGTCATTTTGAGTGGTTGGTAATGCCGTTTGGTTTGAACGCTCAAGCCAGACTGCCTTTCAAAAAGCCATGAAATCAATAATAGCGAAATATCAGCTCACCAATGTTATTAATCACTTTGACGATGTGGTCGTATACTCAGAGACATTTAATGATCATATACGACACCTTGAGGCACTATTGAAAGCTCTCAAACTCGAGAACGTAAAACTCAAACGAAAAAAAGTGCCAATTTTCACTCTGCAGCATTGAATACCTGGGCCACAAAATTTCACAAGGAACAGTGACACCTAAGCAAAGTAATGTGGCTGCCATACTCGAATTTCCAGCACCAACACGTGAAAAAAATCTTCAGCGTTTTTTGGGCACTGTAAACACCTACCGTCAGTACATCCCCCATTTCAGCGATATCACTCTTCCACTCACAAAACTACTCCACAAAGGCAGCAAGTGGGTGTGGACAGAAGCATGCGCGCAAGCCTTTCGTGAACTGAAGGAGCGGGTAACTGAAGAACCGGTGCTTCGCATATACGACCCTTCGAGACCATGTACTGTGTACTGTGACTCATCTGGCGAAGGCATCGGTGCAGTGCTGAAACAATCTGATGACAAAGGCAAAGAACATCCTGTTGCTTACTGTTCCCGCAAACTACTGTATGCTAATACAGAAAGAAAATGTCTTGCCTTTGTAGATGTCATGGATAAATGACATTTCTACCTTCATGGAAAGTCATTCACTGTTGTAACAGATCACTCTGCACTCCAGAGGCTGAAGAATGTTAAAAATCCTCAAGGTCGTCTCTTCCGGTGGTCTTTGAAATTGTCAATGTATGATGTGAACATCAAACATCAAACGGGCGCAAGTAATGTCGAAGCAGATGCGCTCTCCAGAGCCCCAATAGTTAATCTTCTATCACATGACGACCTTCAGCGATGCAACAATCAGCGTCCGAAAAGAACGCACTCATTGGAAAATAACACCATCTTCGTTAAATGAAAAGGACTACGGAAAATTTAAGTGCCCCATGAAGTACGCCCAACGATTCTGAATAATGCACATCAATAATTTGGGCATGTCGGAGTGAAGAAGACGCTATCGCTCCTGTCTCCGCAATATTATTGGCCGCATATGGTAACCGATGTTTCCACTCACATTCGGCATTGTGATACATGCCAGAGATGCAAGAAGACGAAAACAAAAAAGTTTGGGACGCTCAACATCACTGCCTCCAGCTGAAGAGCCCTTCGACCTCGTTGCAATAGACACCAATGGAGTATTTTCTGGATATGGCTCGTCAAAAAGGTTTATACACTTGGTAATTGATCATGCGACTCGCTACGTATGGGCGTTTGCTCATTAAAGTGAGAACAGCGACGCCTACATTTCATGCTTAAAAACAATTTGTTCTTCTGAAAAACCACGGAAGCTCCTTTCAGATCGTGGAACAGGATTTACCGCAGGAAAATTCAAGCAGTTTTTGTAACATAATCGTATACACCAACTATTCACCTCATCTCGTCATCCACAATGCAACGGCATGAATGAGCGGACAAACCAGACAAAGGTAACGAGACTTAAACGTAAGATCAATGACGAACCACAGAAGTCTCGGACTAAGCTGCTTCCGGAGGTAATTGACGAATACAACAGAACACCCCACGAAGTGACGAGCTAAGCACTTTTCTTCCTGATGTATAGAATTCCATCTTATCCTACTCTACTGAAACAACGAGAAGAAACTGTCGAAGAAGCGCGAAAAACTGCAGTTACCAATTCTATCGCCTACCACAATAAGAACAAAGTCATTTATGATATAAAATTTCTTCCGATGGAGTTCCAAGTCGGTGACTTTGTCCTTTACGAGACACCGTGGCATCCCAACAACGGCAAACTGAGTTCCGTCATGGAAGGACCCTACAAGATTCTACGCAAGGTCTCAACAGTGAACTATGAGATCAACCGCTCCGTGATACCCTTACATAGAAACTCTGACATTGTGCATGTTTGCAAACTGCGGCGTTATTTTGAACCTTTTGAACTGAGACTCTCTCGAGGGGAAGGGGAAGTGTGACGCATTAACAAGGTGATCCTAGGAGAAGCCGACGAAGAGGAAGTGTGAGTGCATTAGAATAAACGCATGGCATCTGGACCACAACGTGTCTCCATTTTGTAGCGTCACACACACACATATATATATATATATATATATATATATATATATATATATATATATATATATATATATATATATATATATATATATATATATATATATATATTTATATATATATATATATATATATATATATATATATTCGAAAGTCGCAGGTTCGAAGGTCGCAGGTTCGGATCCTGCCCACGGCAAGTAATCTTTTCACCCACTTTTCTTTCTTCTCAGTTACATTACAATTGGCCTAATAATTTCCCCTATACCTTCTTTGGCATTATTGTCTGTTAAATCTCATTATTATTGTGGAAAACACGAAAAACGAGCCCTTAAGTATACACTTGTTTCTCTTATTCATTAACGACGGTCTCGTCTGGCAGACTTGGTGCCTCTAGGTTGTATACGGTGGACTATTGGTGAGCTGCTAGTTAGTAATAAGTTCACGTGCTACGTGATGCCAAACAGGCTCATATAGAGTGTACCACACTCGCCGCTATGGCTACTAGTGGCGCTGACTGACACCCCCAACATTTAAATTGACATTGATACCCAATAGAGTGGCTGGGGGGATTGCTGTCGTGGTAGCTCAGTGGTAGACCATCGAACGCGTTATTCGAAGGTCACAGGTTCGGATCCTGCCCACGGCAAGTAATCTTTTCACCCACTTTTCTTTCTTCCCAGTTACACTACAATTGGCCTAATAACTTCCCCTATACTTTCATTGGCATTATTGTCTGTTAAATCTCATTATTATTGTGGAAAACACGAGAAACGAGCGCTTAAGTATACACTTGTTTCCCTTATTCATTACCGAGGGTCTCGTACTGGCAGACTTAGTGCCTCTAGGTTGTATACGGTGGACTATTGGTCAGCTGCTAGTTAGTAATAAGTTCACGTGCTATGTGACGCCAAACAGGCTCATATAGAGTGTACCACACTCGCCGCTATGGCTACTAGTGGCGCTGACTGACACCCCCAACGTTTAAATTGACATAGATACCCAATAAAGTGGCTGGGAGGATGGCTGTCGTGGTAGCTCAGTGGTAGAGCATCGAACGCGTTATTTGAAGGTCGCAGGTTTGTATCCTGCCCACGGCAAGTAATCTTTTCACCCACTTTTCTTTGTTCTCAGTTACATTACAATTGGCCTAATAACTTCCCCTATACCTTCCTTGGCAATATTGTCTGTTAAATCTCATTATTATTGTGGAAAACACGAAAAACGAGCCCTTAAGTATACACTTGTTTCCCTTATTCATTAACGAGGGTCTCATACTGGCCGACTTGGTGCCTCTAGGTTGTATATGGTGGACTATTGGTCAGCTGCTAGTTAGTAATAAGTTCACGTGCTACGTGACGCCAAACAGGCTCATATAGAGTGTACCACACTCGCCGCTATGGCTACTAGTGGCGCTGACTGACACCCCCAACGTTTAAATTGACATAGATACCCAATAAAGTGGCTGGGGGGATGGCTTTCGTGGTAGCTCAGTGGTAGAGGATTGAACGCATTATTTGAAGGTCGCAGGTTCGGATCCTGCCCACGGCAAGTAATCTTTTCACCCACTTTTCTTTCTTCTCAGTTACATTACAATTGGACTAATAACTTCCCCTATACCTTCCTTGGCATTATTGTCTGTTAAATCTCATTATTATTGTGGAAAACACGAAAAACGAGCCCTTAAGTATACACTTGTTTCCCTCTTATATATATATATATATATATATATATATATATATATATATATATATATATATATATATATATATATATATATATATATATATATATATATATATATGGCACAACGGGAGCGTTGTCAACAAGGATAAATATATTTATTTCCCAACAGTTTCGGGAGGGGTCTTCCCTTCATCAGGGGATGAGTTATACTGACATGAACTTCCAAACGTCGTTGCTGCCGCATCCCTCTCGCCTAGAAAGATGTTTGCGAGAGTGAGGGGGATCTAAAAAAAGGCAGAAAAACAAAAAAACAAAAAAGGGGAAGAAAAAGACGAAAAAAAAGAAAGAAAAGAAAGAAAGTAAAAAAGAGGAAGAACCACTGTCAACACTGAGAACGAAACCAACTTTCCGTGTACGTCCACATACGGTTCTTATCACGTGCTGTTCAGTTTTCGACGTATGTCGGGCCACCCAAGATTGTCACCGCGGTGCCGGGAGGGTCCGTGACGGCGTGCGTAAAGAAAGGGTTTCCCCGTAATGGGTCGGTTGGCGTGCGCCGTGCGTAAAGGAAGGGTTTCTCGTTATGGGTCGGTCGGCTGTTTGCCTTTAATCTTCGCCCGTTTCCCTTCAATGGTCATCAAGTGGTAGGCGAACGTAAACACTTTGTATGTTGCATGTAGAAAAAAGAAAAAAGGAAGAAAAAAAAGAAAAAGGAAAAAGCAAGAAAGGACAGTGTACACGTACGAGTCAGTCAGAAAAAAGCATGGTCTCCAGCTATCAATCTTTGTCACCAATTTCCTCCTGGCTTACTTCTCGGAGGCAGTCGAGTTTTCCGGGGTCCTCGTTGATGCCGGCTACTAATGTTCGAAATTTGAAAATAAAATATGCCTCACGCTGTTCGCGCTCGCGTCTGTTTGAGAAACCGGACTGCAAAAGAGTTACGCTGATATTTTCAAAACTGTGGTTTGGCAGGCGCAGATGTCTAGATAAGGGTAGCTTCGGCAGTGAAGTGGCGTGGTACCGGTGATTATTGAACCGCAGCCGAAATGGCGTGTCTGTTTGGCCGATATATTCTTGTCCGCAGATGTTGCAATGTAGCATGTATATTACGTTACTGGAGTCACAATTAAGGCTTTCAGTTATGCAGAATTTGAAATCCGAGAAGTTCGCTTTGGATTCACGTGTTGTGACCATCTGTGGGCATACCTTGCATCGAGCTTTTCCGCAGGGATGGCACCCTGATTAAAATTTGGGGGTGTTTGTTTTTGCTCTGACAAGAATGTCCTTCAGATTTCTATCCCGGTGGTACACCACGTGAGGTGGCTTCGCGAAAATAGAAGTTAGTCGTTTGCTTTGCCTGATTATGTTGAAATGGCGAGAAAGTATTTTGTTGATTCGTGGCACTGATGAGGAGTAAGTTAGTACAAGGTTCGTTTGGGAAGTCGTTTTAGATACTCTGTTTGGTCCCTTAATTATATCATTCCTGTTCACGTTGCGAGCACGTAGTATGGCATCGTCAATAATGTCTTCCGCATAATTTTGTTTCAATAAGGAATGCTTTAGGTGTTCCGCGTGTCTGTCAAATTCCCGCATATC
This sequence comes from Rhipicephalus microplus, assembly GCF_043290135.1. Lineage (NCBI taxonomy): Eukaryota > Metazoa > Arthropoda > Arachnida > Ixodida > Ixodidae > Rhipicephalus > Rhipicephalus microplus. The sequence goes on along the minus strand of NC_134702.1, from coordinate 136,790,143 downwards.
GGTGCATATTCTTCGGTACCGGTAGGCCTGAGAATATGGAATACCCGTTTTGCAATGCTTTGGGTGGCTGCAGTAGAAATGTAGGTACATTTGACGGTCTGTAGGCTTTTTGTAAAGGTTTCTTGACAAGCGGTCATTTTCGACCGTGACAGTGACGTCCAAAAAGTTAATGCTAGTTTTGGAAATTTCGTGCGTGAATTTTATTGACGGGTGGCACTCTTTAAAATCCTCTATGAAGCGGAAAAGACTTCCCTCATCATGGTTCCATATCATAAAAATATCGTCTAAGTACCTTCTGTAGTAGAAAGGTTTCATGGTGCGTCCCTCATTGAATGGGATTTCAAGTGAAGCCATAAAGGTGCTCGCGAAGTTTGGGGCCATTTTCGTGCCCATTGCAGTTCCACTCACCTAAAGGAAATGCTTGCCATTGAACTCAAAATGGTTATAATTCAGTACAAGTTCAAGAAGTGTAAACAGTACCTCGCCACTTACACTAGTTGATGAGTCACATTTTACATATTCAGAAACCATATCCGCTATTCCGTCATGGTGGGGTATGTTGGTGTACAGTGAGCAGACGTACATGGTCACCAGAAAACTGCCGCCTCGGATGTGGAGACTTGAAGTTTCGCAGATGAAGTGGTTTGTGTCCTTTAGGTAATAGGGAAAATTTGGGGGGATGTTTTTTATTAAGGAATTGATGAATTCTGGTATATTTTCTGTTGATATGCTGTTACTGGATATTATCGGACGTCGCGGATTACCTGCCTTGTGTATTTTGGGGAGCAAATAGAATCGACCGGGAACAGAATGGGCCGGTAACATTGCTTTTAACATTTTGCCGGTAATTATTTTGTCCCGGCGGAGATTGTTTAGGGTTACTTTTATCTCCCTTTCAAATTCGGGAGTCGAGTCCGTTGGAAGTTCTTTTTAGAATTTTGTGTCTAATAGCTGTCGTTCCTCTTCCTTGAAGTAGTCCGACGCCCAGGCAGCACAGAAGGTTGGCCCAATATTGGGGATAGATCGGCATTGTCTGGCCCATGAACGGCCCAGTTTTCACAACGTACCGCCAAGATTGGCTATGCCAGCCAAATAGAACGGCGACGTTGGACCAGCGTTGACAACGTACCCCCAATATTGGTTCTGCCAGCCGAACAGAACGGCTATGTTGGACCAGCATTAACAACATTCCTCCAATGATGGCTGTGCCAGTCTATTAGATTGGTTATATTGGGCCAGCTTTCAGAACTTTCCGCCCATATAGGCTGTACCGGCCTATTAGAACGGACACATCGGGCCAGGTTGTACAAGTAGCAGCCAATATGGGCGGAGCCATCCAATAAGACCGGCATTATTGGCCCGCCGTTTGAACGTTATTGCCGGCGTCAGCTGAAAAGTCAATATTACGATGTCATAATATTAAAATATGAGCCAATTTCTGCGTGTGCTGCTGCTTTTTGGCGCTGTTCTGGCCCCAATTCACGCGCCGATTTTTCAAGTTAGAGAGAGAGTAATATATGTGCGGGGCACAATATTAGAACTATCTTTTCGTCATTAAACCATGCCCCGCCGCGGTGGTCTAGTGGCTAAGGTACTCGGCTGCTGACCCGCAGGTCGCGGGTTCGAATCCCGGCTGCGGCGGCTGCATTTCCGATGGAGGCGGTAATGTTGTAGGCCCGTGTGCTCAGATTTTGGTGCACGTTAAAGAACCCCAGGTGGTCGAAATTTCCGGGGCCCTCCACTACGGCGTCTCTCATAATCATATGGTGGTTTTGGGACGTTAAACCCCACATATCAATCAATCAATCATTAAACCATGCACAGCTCGTTGAAATGCATAATCGTTGGTTGAAGTTGTGCAAGGTAGACTTTTTAAGTGAGAAAAAATTACCGATCAAGTTTCTCTGTCAGACGTGACGTCCGATGCGGTGCTATCCGTACGTATGACGAAGCTGCTGCGGATACCGCTGTCTTACGCGTGCATGTAGACGTCGAATATCTGACGCAAATCTTATCGTATCATGTGTCGGGCTAGCTATCTACGCGACCTATTCGAATCTGTTTTGCGTTCACAGCACAGTACGGTTAACGGCACTTGCTGCTGCTTGACGTGTGGGAAGAGCGGGGGTCGTCAGTTGCGTTATGGTGACTGAATCATACAACATATGCAGTTGCCGTGATCTAACACACAGACGCGCGTGCGCACGCACGCACACGCTATATTCATGCAACGACCACACGAATTCCCAACAACACCGCAGCGAACGGTTGGTAAGGTGTTGCGGAGTGTGTGGGCGTCGTAGGGCACCATGTCGGTGCCCAGCTCGTTGCGAACGCGAATTTCGGCGTGGAACGCGTCTTTTTTATGTACTTTTTTTACGTGTCCCAAAACGATAGGCTGCGCGATACGAGAAGTACGACACACAAAAAAAAGAAGAAACGTGAATGCATAGGGCAAATCGTTAATAACAACAAAAAAAAACACGCACGCTCACGCCACTGCAGTGGCGTGAGCGTGCGTGTTTTTTTGTTATTAAAGAAGCACATGCATGTGCTTCCATAAAACATGACAGCCAAGAATGATGAAGTATTCATTTACATACAAATTACTATGAGTTGCTGAAACTCACGCAAAAGAACATAATTTTCTTCCTTGGATATTGATCGAGTGCCTTGGAATTATGCTATGTGAATTTGACACATCAACAGTGCATTATGATTCCCACCATAAGGGGCCACAATCTTGGCAAGTAATACAAGTACTCGTCCCACCTGATGTGCACCTAACGTAAAGAGGCCTTGTTTCTCAAGTTAGCAATATATATTATATATATATATATATAACCACTGGAAAAATATACCAGGTGTAACCAGAAAAAGGTGCACCTGCAGTTTTAAAGTTCAAAAGAAGCAATGACATGCCAACCATCAGCAAATACACCATCAGCAAATGACAAAAGCAATACAGACAGAGCTTTCTCTTATAATACAAAAAGTCTTTAGCTGAGGAGGCAAATAAGTCATTGGCACACAATAAGTGCACAAAAAAAAAAGCTGTCGCACGAGGCTGTCAGCGCTTAGACAACACAGGCAAAAATACAGTAGACTGAAGAAGGGAAAACCCATAGCAAAAGTTACCGTACTCCTGAGTTCTTGCTTTGCGTGCAAATGAAGCTAGCGTGAAGTTGAACACTAGATTAAAGCACCACAATCAAAATCTGGAAGTCAATGCTTTAGGAATAATACAAAGTACTGAAGAAGCATGCAAAGAGAATTCCTGTGAAGGCAAATATAAAAAAAGACTGAAAGCTCTGTGGCCCTGAACAAGACAACACCACAACCAATCGAAGAGCCGTTCGGACACACCAGCAGTTCTGGCCAACACTAAAAAGTCACAAAAACATACCTTTAATGCCTTTTTTACAAGAGAACTTCAAAAGAAATGTACATACACCAATGCCAGAAGTATCGATGGAAGCTATTACTCATATTCAGCTCTTCATTGAAACACTGACAGAAGATACTTGTACCTGGATGCTTAATTACTTTGGTACAACTCAAGAGCGTCGACGCCAAGTGGCAAAAAAATTATGATGGAAGACTACAATGTGATCAAATGCACACGTCAACCACCAACCAAGGTCCTATGCTAGAGTGAATATCGCAAAAAGTCTTGAACGCCTAATGTCACTGGCTCATACTCAGCGTTCTCAATCAAAATCTTGACCTCCCACACAGCATATTATTTCAACAACCTGCCACCTCTCACCATGTCATGAAACAAGTTCGAGTATACACAAACCTTCCTCACCGTTAGGTAGTTAGATAGCTCCACTAATGCTTCACTCTCGGAACACATAGACCAGGGCCGTAACTAGACGGGTAGTGAGGAGGTTCTGAGCCCCTTAAGTATTTTCATGCTCTGACTTTTCGTCAACAATAGCTTAATCTGGGCAAGTTGGTTCATCGTGGTTGTGTTCTAGTAACAGTGAGAGAAGTTCAGGAAGAGACAAAAAGGACAGGAAAGAGCGCTGACTGCCAACTAAATTTTATTGAAGGTACTACGCCCACTTTTTTACAGAGTACAAGAACAGTGCTCATGCACAACGACACATGTGAGACCATGATAATATAATCTTAACTGAGAAAAGAATACTCTCTCTCCGAAAGGATGAGTGAAGGTATACTGATGCACTGATCCATGGCCTTCCTGACAAGAAAACGCTTTCACAGTCTCTCTTTCATTTCTTGTTCTTGCTTTTTTCAAAAACAGTGTTTTATGAAACATAGAACTGCACTTACATTCTTTACAGTGTATGGCCATGCGACTACCATAGCCATTCTTAACATTTTAAGCATGCTGTCTTGCTCAAACATTGGGGCATTGCCCAGTTTGTCTTATGTTTACGTTTCCACGTGTCAATAGTATCTCATACACAACATTATATTGGCATTCAGTATACCTATCCTCGTGACGAATGGTGAAATAATGGCTATTCCTGTTGCTTTTTAGTACACACACTTTTGAAAACTTGCAAGGGATGGCAAATAACAAGATAAAATCATATCGGCTAGCTATTTTCTTTATATTGTGAAACACCTTATGTACGTACGGTATAGCATGCAAAGATCTTTGGTCATTCTGTTTTTATCTTGGTCCTGTTTTGTTTAACTTGACTTTCTGCAGGAGCGTTTAGCACACGGGTGTGATGGTGCTGTTGGGATATCCAGCATCCTTTAGTCTTTTAATCTGGTTTTTAAGGCTTACCTCATCTTTGTGCTCACATGACTTCTGAACGGTGGCCTCAATGCACGTGGTGGCAATTCCTCTGTGTAAATTGTGCAAATGTGTAATTATGTGTTATGATGTACTACAAAAGATGTCCCAAGAATCAGAATAAGTGACAGTAGTCAAAGTTTTTGTCACTGCCTTTATACAAATACCAGTTTATTTGTTGCCTCCTGCAGTATTTTAGGGCCTCTTATATAGATAGGATGTTTTCTCACTTTTATTACATTTTTGTATTGATGATGCCATATGCTCAGGAGGTAGAATGTCGTTATGTTCTTTCTGATAACTTCTAGCTTCTGAGCAAAGATAATGTTTCAGAAAAATGAAAAAAGGCTAGCATAATATTAAGACATGGGAAGAAAGCAGAGTTTATCAAAAATGAATGCATTAGTTGGGAATGAGAAAAAAAGATGGATGACAGGTCAGTAATGTCAATTAATTTATATTAGGACACATGAAATGTAGCAGAGGGTGGCAGGTGATTAGTTCCAATGAGATCGAGAAATTATCAGCCATAATATGAAATTGGCTCATACAGGACAGAGAACATTGATTGGGCTTCCACCCTGCAGTGGACATAATATAGGCTTAACGCTAACAATGAGCAAAGCCTGTGAAATTAATGCTCCATGAAATGAGCAGTACTGCACAGATTTCTGTGCTAGACTTCCCATTTTGCATGTTTTTACCAGCTTATCCTGCTCGCTGTTCAGACACAAAGCTTCACCAGAAAAACAATGTTATACTTGGTGAGGATAATGCCAGTGAATTCAGTGTTTTATCTACACCTTTCCTTGCTTAAGTCCTCCTCCAAACTATACGATTTTTCTTGGAAATGTTCTGCTTACAGCACACCAACCGATCAAGTGAAACAACTTTATTGGGGTCCTGCAGGACGCGCCCTAGTATGCAATCACCATTTCACTTCACGTTACAACATACTGGTGGTAAAAATATTCTCTGCAGGGTACAGAAGTGCATGCACTGAGCTAGCTTGTGCAGCGCGGTCTATTCCAGAAAGCTGAACCTATGTTTGGTACAGAATTTTGTAACCACACGATGCTTGCACAGATTAAATGTGGCCACACATAGCAACTGAGCTTTTTTATGAAATGATCTCGCAGTATCTGAAAACATTTGTTTTTTTGTTTACTTCATAGTTCCCAGTGAAATATTTCTCTTTTTCCTCTCATTGAATAATGGCATTTGGTGTGACTAAGGTGTTCCTAACGCCTCACTATGAGATCAGAAAAACGATTCTCCTTGAAATTGCTTCACAAGCATTTCCTAAGATATTGAATGACACTGCTTGCACATGTACAAACAATTGCTAGTTTTATTGAGGGTTGATGATAAAGGGAATCAGTTGGTGCATCCAAGCCGGACAGAGATTGACTGGCCCTGAAAAGGGCTGTTTAGTTATATATCTTGCAGCATGTTCCAGGTAGACAGGGCTTCATTCTGTAGAAATGGTAACTCATCACACTGGTTCCCCAGCATGAAGAACATAACTTGATGCTAACACTGACTCAGATGTTCTGAAATGTCATATAGAGGGTACATGAAGGCTGGGTACAAGAAGGTTGCAGTTATACTAACTGTACAGTCAGCATGCTTGTGTGATATGTGCATAGCTGCATCAAAGCCACGTGTGAGAATTGCGTGAACAGCTGAAAATCTCAATGGCAGCATAGCTTAAGAAGTCTGTCATCCCTTTTTTGCCAGTTTCCAATATCATCCTTCCCTTTTCATGCATCTTCTTTCAATATATCTGGGGTTTTAATTCCCAAAACCACGATATATTAATGAGAAGCAAATTTTGAACATCTGGTGTTCTTTAACATCTTCACTTGTTTGCAGCGCAACACCAGAAACACAGGACAGGGAAGGAGCAAAAGAGAAAGAAAAGACGGCGCTGACTCTGAAAAAAACGGCACTGACATCATGACACGCACATGTCGTGATGTAAGCTGCCCAAAGAGTGGCCTACCGTGAGAATAGTGAAGAATTGGGAATAGGATCTACCAGTAAGGGCTTTGTGTGCAATTCACAAACAGTGAAAAAGATCTACCAGGGGTGAACCACAGGTACATGGTGCACTCTGGTTGAGAGAGAGCAGAGTAAAACAGATGTGCCAGACAGGAGATTATAAATGGTTTTGTCTGGAGCTGGTGCCAGACCGAGCTCTGATTAAGCGTAAGGGAGTATTGAGCGCCAGGCCAATCTGATCCCATTCCTGTGATGGGGTGCAATGTGATGACATGTGTGCAGGTGCGAATTCCATTTTCTTTTTTTTCCATGGGTTTAGGGAAATAATTTTTCAGGGATCAGATGAAAATACCTCCGACATACATAATAACATGCTTATTCTTGGGCGTAGTCATGCCTAGCCACCAGATTGGGAGAAAAAGGAATGTTTTCCGAAATGTGCGATAAAGTGTTTGGTGCTACGCCTTGACGGAAGTATTGATAGGTGCTTTGGAAATCGGTGCGCCATTTCTGTAATCGTTAAATGTGCAACTGCATGTGCCACTGCTAGGGATAGCGTGACACTCCCAGTCATTTCGGGGTAAGCCGTTTTAATCTACATGAAGATGTTAATGAGCCTGTTCTCCATCACAGCAGTAGCTGTGGCCATTCCTTCAACTAGGCCTACTGCAGCACCAACTAAACGTCTGCATGAATTTAGCGCTAGTACCGTACATAATAATCAGCACGTGCCTTGGGTTCACTTCGATGGTGTTGTGAATTCATCTTGCGTGACAATGGTTTAAGTTGCATGCGTGCCTTAATCATTATTGCAATAGAAGACCATGATTTATCGTCACGCATGGTGTTGCTTAGCTCGGTCCTCAGTGTTCGAAGCAGGTTCCACCTTGTGAGTGCATCAGAGAGGCACAAGAGTTGATTTCTGCTCTGTGTTTCTATAATTCCCTAGCGTGTATTATACAGGAAGCGGATAGTGCTGGTGTGTGTCAGCTGCCTCGGTGCGCTCTCAACCGCCTGCCTGGTAAGACTGATAGCTCATTCTATCAGCGCCTTGTCGTACTCCGTCCTCACACTGCGACATGTCCTCCACTTGGAGGACATGATGACGGAACAAGATGATACGAAGCCCAAAACCGCAATGTTTGCAAGCCACAACCCGAGCAAACAATTCAACGGTGAGGCCAGAAAATCTACCTGACTAGGCCTGGAGCAACAAGCCAGAGAGCATATTCTTGGCTGGATAGATGGATGGATGTGGGCGTACCCTTTAGATCGGGTGGCGGCTAACGTCACCTAGCCGTAATGCTTAGTGAACTAACCACTAGATTTTTTTTCCCCTTTAAATAGTAAAGTTGGACGGTTACTTTGAAGTGAAGGGTTTAATTTTCAATCGTGCCTTGACTTTAGCCACCAATCAGATAACCTCCTTCTAGTTAAGTCTACCCGCTTAAAGTCTATTTTGCCCTCCCTGTCCCTAAACACCAGTGCTTTGAAAAACTCTGCGCCATCATCTTGAACTATAAGATGAAGCCCTTTACAGAGCATTGTCAAGTGTTCGGCAGTTTTTTCTTTCTCTTCGCACGCACTGCATATTGTGTCTACCTCTTCATATTTGGCCCGATATGTCTTGGTTCGCAATACTCCCGTCCTGGCCTCAAACAGTAGAGAACTACCCTGAATATTATCATAGATTCTTTCTTTGGCAATTTCCTGCTTAAAAGTTCGATAGATCTCTAGTGCGGACTTCTTAATCATGCCAATTCTCCACATGTCAGTCTCCGTTTCCTGCAGTTCCTTTTTAACCGATAGTTCTTTCTGGTTTGGCCACCTGCTGTTTTCTAAGTATTTACCAGTCAATTTCCTGGTTCGCTTCCTCCATTTTGTATTGACATTCTTCATGTACAAGTAGCTGAAAACCTTCATAGCCCAACGCTCCTCCCCCATTTCTCTCAATCGCTTCTCAAATTTTATCTTGCTGCTAGCTTCCCTGCCATCAAATGATGTCCATCCCATATCACCTTGTACTCCCTGGTTTGGTGTATTCCCGTGAGCTCCTAAAGCAAGCCTACATATTTCACGTTGCCTAATTTCTAATCTTGCTTGAACTTCTGACCTCATGCACAAGACCGCGTTGCCGAACGTCAGACCAGGAACCATGGCCCCTTTCCATATTCCTCTCACAACATTATACCTATTGTAATTCCACAGTGCCCTATTTTTCATCACTGCTGCATTCCTGTTATCTTTAGTCGTCACGCATATTTCGTGTTCCCTCAGGTACTCGGTCCCATTGCTTATCCATATGCCCAGTTATTTGTATTTATCTGTTATCTCTAGCGTGACTTCCTGTATTCTAAGCTCACTGCCTTTGTTATCATTAAAAATCATGACTACTGATTTTTCCTAACTAAATCTAAAATCTAATCTATCTCCCTCATTACCGCAGATGTCCATCAACCTCTGCAAATCTTCCTTGTTGTCGGCCATTAGCACTATATCATCTGCGTAGATTAATGCTGGTAGTGCCTGATCAATGAGTTTTCCTTGTTTGACTAAAGAGAGGTTGAAGCCAAGTCCCCTTGCCTCTAATTTGGCCTCTAATCCTTGTAGGTACATCATGAATAAGAAGGGTGACAGTGGGCACGCCTGCCTAAGTCCACGTTTCACCACTGTGGGCTTGGATACCTGTTTTTCCCACTTTTTAACTACCTTGTTAGTTTTATAGATTTCATTTAAACGATTAGTGACTCCATGTTTTACACCCAGTGTGTCTAGTATTCCCCACAAGTCCTCTTGAACCATGCTATTGTACGCTCCCTTGAATTTCTGCAGGCCGGTAGGAAGCTTCACAGCGCAGCGCCTGATCTTGTGAAACGGCGCAGCCATGCAGGCAGGGCATTCGATTCCCTCCCTATTTATTGTATACTACTGTCCTTGTGTACATCGTAGAACACATAACAGTAATGATAGCAAACAGATCATTGATTCGGGTAGGCTTGGTGTTTTTATGTAAAATGGAACAACGAGAAAGCTGCTGAAGCTCGTGCCTGTATACAGCTGCTTTATATGGAGATGAAACTTTAACGAAAAAAAAAAAAATGTAATGATAAACAGTAGGCTCATAACAAACAAGATTTCTCTGAGGGTGCATGGAATATATGTCCCATGCAAGGCTATGCATTGCAGTCCTTACTGCATTAACTATGTACACGTACTGCAGGGCATGCAAGTGTATGCAGACACACGCTGACGAAATGACATTTTTTGCTACATACAAACGTGCACCGCACCAAATAAGACGCACGTGTTTGTATAGTCAGGGAACACTCGTGAATATTGATGAAATCACACAGCTCGCTTACAGTATAAAACAAACACAATTGCGAACAATAAAATGCGACGCTGTTTAAAGAGGCGGACCCAGGTTACGAGGAGAATTATCAGTATGGCATACACACCACGTGTCAAGATTTTGCAACATCTAAAGAGACTAAATATGGAAAGTTGCCTTTGTAAGTTAACATGACAGTACCAAATGGAGAAGCCACACGAGAGAACAATTCATCGTGGGCTAAAGAATGTGTTTTAAATATTATACACAGCTTTGAAAGATAATATCGACGAGTTTTACTCGTCTAGGTGTGGGAGGTGTAGGCCTGATAAAATGCGATGTTGCTTCAGAGCCTTTCTTTCGTAATATTGCAATTTTATTCAACTCTTTCAAACGCGGCACCGTAAATTTCTACTGGGTGCTCGAACACGGCAAGCAGGTCGCGGGGCAAAATCTTTGTAACATTTTATTACCGAAACAGCGATACTAGCAATGCTTGAGCTGCATTTGCTGTTTTCTAAATTGTAACCTCCTCAATCTCATCACTGTGATCAGGAAACAGAGGAAAAGTACAGCAGTAGTACGTAGAGAAATATTCAATTTCAAGGCCTTTAGCAATATCATCTAAACAAATTGCCAGTTCACTGTTGAATTCTCGATGGAAACAAACAGCTGATCAGGGACGCAAGCTCGGCTTGGCACTGGCTTGGCCGTTCATACAGAGCCAAAAGCCGCTGCAGGAAACTGAATTGCGGATCGTATTGAGACAAAATATTTTATACACTTCTGTTTTCTTTGTTTCATTTCTCTAATTGATCTTGTGATGGCGTGGACCGCGCTTCGCGATCTCATGTACCGGCGCACTGTTTTTAAGTTTAGTATGGCGCACGATAATACATGATTGCGTGCTTTAATTTAAAAAGGTTCGCGAGTATGGCAGCAACACTGCAATGTCGGGAAGAGGCACGGGGAAGAGGATAGTAGTAGAACCAGTAGCAGCTGCATGCGCGGGTGGAGCGACTGATGCCCAGATGGAGGAATGTCAACCCGATGCCTTTTGTGTTGGCCGTTCTGGCAGTTCCGCCGACTTTATAGAAAGAGACGACCCCGTCGGTTGTCTTCTTCTCTTTTCCTTCGGGCATGAGCGACAACATTGACGGACGACGTGTTCGACTTCACCGTGCACGTGAGTATAGGTTGGTTTTCCATTCGAGTGAATTCTTGTTCAGATTTGCAACTTGTCGACTTCATCCTGATCACCTTTCACCGGCAATAAGTCACATACGTGTGATATTTAGGTGAAGTAAATGATAATGCACATTTTCTGCTCCATTTGCGTGACTTAGCTACACCTGGACATGAGGTAAAGCCTTTGTCGCCTAGCCACTAGCAGGCAAGATCGATCACTCGCATCCTTCAGTTCACGAATCAACGCGCCTGCCTTAAAATTAGTAAGCTGCTCGCAAAGAAATCTTACCGAGGCAATTTTGTTTTCTGTGAACAATGCACCGTAGATTTGTCTTGAATAACAAAAAAAAAACTTGAAAAATAAGTGTCGCGACCTTTTAGAAAACGCCGTGTCTAAGAGCTAGACGCGGCATTTTCTAAAAGGCTCATTAAATTCAGTATGTTTTCGTAGTTTCTGCTTGAAATTATTATTGTCTATGAATTTCATGGCCCAATCTTTTGCTTTGGCTGAAAATCTCGGCGGCAAAAACTTTGTTCAGTGTCCCTTTAAGGGCAGGTGTAGATGCCATCATTTCAGTCGCAAATCTTTTTGCTAGTCGGTCGGCTGGTTAACAATAAGGGTACTAACTAGAGTTCCAGATTTCATCAGTTACACATCGTCATGGCTTCATCAGATGCTGCATTATATACATTCTATCCTCGTTTTTAAATAGGTGTACCGTATGGTCCACTGTTACAGGAAACAAGCGAGCTCATGGACAGTGAGCCATGTGGTGCTAACTGGCAGCGAGGCTTGTGAATGGGACGCATGCGCATAGAATCGGGGTGCGCCCAGTTTTGTCTGCCATTTCTCCACCTGTACGCATGACAGCATTGGAAAGCGCATCCGTATTTTAGCTGCGCAATTTATCTAGCCCAGTGCCTCCTGCTTCAGTGATTTCCTGTGAGCACAAAAAATGCATGATTTTAATCGTTGCTGCAGTGTTTTGCAAGTTGTCACCGTAAAGCACATCATATTTTTCGCATGATGCTCGCTGCAACTAGCAAGTTTCGATGACTCAAAATGCTGTTCAGGTCTGATGTAGCAAACATTTTAAGCTCGTCCTCGTGACCATGAAATATTGGTTTATTAAATAATGGAAGGCAGAGTTGGTATCAGTTGATTTACAGTGTGAAAATGAAAAGTGCGAAGGACCGTGCCTCGCAAGTAAGCCCCGAGAGCATGAGCAGAGAAGTAGCAGATGAGGATGCTCATGCGCTGCATTTCCAAATCTCACCAGCACTAATGCTTGACGGACTGCTGGCCACGCACTAGTGTGTTCTTTCTGAAACAGGACTTTGGCCCTGTAAGCAAGTTCTTGAAGGGCATAAGTAAAACGTAGAATGGGCCCCCTATATGCACCCATCCTTGAACCATTGGGCTTATGAATTAGTGCCCTTTTCAAAATACAACTATTCTGAGCTATAAATTGTGACAGAACAGTGCACGAAGTTTATAAATGGGAAAAAAGTCTTTAAATGTCCCCTTTATACATAGTGTTCTTGTGATGTCACTTCTGCCGTTGTCGCCCTCTCCCGCCATGCCCGGGTAACTCCCTGGGTACCTACGGCAGTTCACGTGCTGCAGTGCGGTTTGTTGGGGGCTCGTCATCTGTTGCTGTGAACGATGTGGAGGCATTGTGGTTTTTTGTTGTCTTACTTTAACGAGCTCATTGGATTAGGAAGGCCTCGCTCATTCACTCGATACAAGACCAGATAATCAAGATGTGCGACACATATACCAGCCACGGCGTACACCGGCTGCCCGCCACAACCTATGAGGGCCTATTATCTTGCTTTCACTACAAATTTCCTGGCCCAAAAACAAGTGAAAGCTCAAAATCTCTCGAGCCGCAATTTTAAGAGTGGATGTGCGAAGCGCAGCTGCTCCCATCGAAAACTAGTCGTGCAGAGCTAGGCAAGTTTACAAGAGATATAATATTATGAATATATTGTCACGGCCTACGCCACCAAAGTAGCAATGCCCCCCCCCAAGTGTTTTAAACCGTGCTGATGTTGAGCTTGAGCCTCTTTGATTGCAATTTGTGGAAATAGTCGAGGAAAATATTATACAAGGCAGATAGCGACTTTGCGTGGTGTGTGTGCCGCGGTAATGCCAGTCATCACTTTATTTTTCGCGTATGCTTTAACACACTTTTCACTTTGTATTTTGCTTTTGTTGTACGCTAATGTACAGTGGAGTCACTGAACATGATAGAGATCGTGTATAGAATTAATTGACTAATTAAAAAAAATCCTGACGCGCAACTTGAACCGATCGGCTATACTTCAAAGTGAACTAATATTGTTTCCCATTCTTTATAGTTTGTTTCAATGCAATACCAAATCTCCGCGATCGCCATCATGATTTTAACTGCGGACAAGTTTGTATGTACAGTATCTTGGTAAGCTATATCTGTTTGCAGGTAAATACTTGGCTATGGCACTTACCCGTAATGAAGTTGCACCTGAAGATGGAAATATTGCAAAGTTTCTTCAAGTAGCTTTTGTTAATCTGCACCAGCCAAATACGCTGGTACTTTTAGGAAAATCTGAATGTGCGTTCTCAATTTCAGGTTATAACTTTCAGCGAAGAAACACCCTAAGCTCTGCTCCCTCTGCGTGGACTACTAAATCAACTTGCCTCACTAGCAGCTCATAATTTCTCAAACTTGCATCGTGAGGCAAAACTAAACGGGTGCAAGCACGAGGAGACAACATGGGAGTTGTAGGCGATAGATTCGGTTGGTGCCCGGGCATGTTGGTGGCGCATTTCGGAAGTGACGAAAAGGCGCTGCGAGATGCATGTGCACACTTTGTATAGTTGCTGTATTGGACAGCAAACTTTTTTTCTTATCTGAGCAGTTTTACCAAAGGAAGCTTCATCATATGGCGTGATAAATGAAGCGAATCCACAGGTTGAACCACATCATAGCCTTGCTGTGCTTTTGTACTTTTTTTAGCTCGCAAAATTCATTTGTACATATAAGTGACAACTTGCCAGTAATAAGGCAGCACTTGTTTCTTTACCATATGATCATCTCCGGTGTGCTGCTGCCTCAATATTTCAAATTCTAAGCATTTACACCATTGTATGCTAACTTTTCCTTCAAAGTGAGACAAGCCACATGTGTATCGTAGATCAAGAAGCATGCCAGTTTCGCGTACTTGCAAGGTAAACATCAGAAATGCACAGTTGATCAAAAATACTAGTTTAATGGTGCATCTACATAGCAAAGCACCTGTGGCACCTCGGGAACAAGATAATGCCACATATGTTACAAGAGATAATTAAAAAAGACAGGGGACGTTCCGTGAACAAATAGAAACAAAAATAAAATGGCACGTGGCAGCGAGCGAAGGCGGCAAGGGGGGGGGGGAGCCCGTGGGACTTCAGCGGATGAACGTAAGGTGTGTGTTTAATATGTGGAAGAAAAAAAAAATTCAAAATTTTGGCGACTGAAATGAGGGTGACTTAGTGAGTGCGCTCATGACGAGAGTAAACATGGTTATTTTTTTTTTTTTTCAAATCTCTTTTGAAAGCCACAAAAAATCTGTATGTGGTGCAGCCTAACAGAAGGTCCGTGAAGGCAAATTATGAATTCGTCATTGTACAAAGGCCTTTTTTTTTTTTTTTTTTTTTTCATGCGCACCATCCCCGCCGCGGTGGTCTAGTGGCTAAGGTACTCGGCTGCTGACCCGTAGGGCGCGAGTTCGAATCCCGGCTGCGGCGGCTGCATTTCTGATGGAGGCGGGAATGTTGTAGGCCCGTGTGCTCAGATTTAGGTGCACGTTAAAGAACCCCAGGTGGTCTAAATTTCCGGAGCCCTCCACTAAGGCGTCTATCATAATCATATAGTGATTTTGGGACGTTAAACCCCACATATCAATCAATCAATCATGCGCACCATAAATAGTGCTCAAAATTTAATTGCATATGTTGTTTTCATCCTCGCTGTATTCCGTGCTGTTTATGATGTAAAAAAAAAAGTAGCACGCTGAAGTGGTGCTGCTTTTGGGCAACAGTTGAAAATGGCGGGGTGCATGAATGCGGAATACTGCCGCTTACACTCAAATCACTCTTGTGGTCACCTCCCACTGTTTGCAGCATGTGTTGTGTATACACAGCTGCATATTTCCTAGCTAGAAAAATTTGATTTTAGGTGTTTCACGCCATTTTCCATGTAACTATTCCACAATTGCACACACTGATCAGCAGGCTTTCAATTGCGCTGAAGGACACATGTGCCATAAAATTCATAGTCGATTCTTTCAAGAAACCGTATGTAAAGGCTGAAGCTTCATGCGTACATACACACATACATACCATATTGTTTTTTGTACTTTATGAAAGCTGCGAAGGTCTCATGTGCTTCCAAGCGTAACCTGTCTTATTTATTCTCCATCACCGCAAAAGTTTTGTGAGTTTCAAATAAAATTACTTTGCGCATGGCCACTTTTGGGTAATTTTTTTGTGTAGGTGTTATTTGAGCAGCCTACAGTTTACTTTATAAGCCTGTATGTATATGTTGCATTATAAGGATGCAGAATGTGTGTAGCTGTACAATATAGATGAAGTGTAAAAATTAAGTGTGTCTATTGTAGTGTTCTTGCAACCAATCTTACCCCCGTATTCTAGAACGTCCCTCCACTCAGCGCTTCACCTTCACTTGAGATGGCTGATGGGAGCGCCGTCTCTAAGCAGAGAAAATTGCTGCATGTCAGCAATAATCTGCTGTGATTCTCGAGTAGAGCAGCGTCGCTTTCAAACGAGCAGCGGCACAGTGCTCAAATCTGTCAAGTGAAGGGTGAAAGTCGAGTCGGGGAGCGTTTATGAATATGGGGGTTAGTTTTGTTGTCTTGTTAACCTGCCATTAACACTGGATTGATGCTACTTTGCTCTAGCTGTACAGTGCTCTCCAAGGCTCAAGGAGGCACCGCACGGGGAAGGCTCGGAGCAAACCATGCGTGAGTTTCCTTTCATTGTTACACTATGCACGTATTAAGTGATAGACTTTAATGTATGCTATTTGTATTGTGCAAGTTTTTGGGGACATACAACTTCCAACACTTATATGTTCTGACGAAAATCACGCAAGAATGAGAGAAGCTTGTGCAAAAATTATGCAAGAGTGTAAGAAGCTTTTGCAGAAGTCTGTGAAATGAAGTTTTGAAATTTTGTGGCAATGTGTCATTGTACAGTGGTCAACAGTCTTGCTCAGCATGCTTGACTGCAGGGCTCCCGGCTGCACAGGCGCATCTACGGAGTGCCTGATGCATGATGGGCCAAATGTCAGCCTGCACACTGGTGCCTCTTATCCCCGTTTGTCTGTTACATCAGTGTCTCTTGTAAAGGGGATCAACTGTGCTACCTTTTTTTTTTTCGAATGTAATGAGTTCTTTTTCCAGATTATTGTTGTTTTAAGGTAGAGCCTCACATTTCTATCAAATACTGAAGATTCTATTTTTCCTTCTAGATGCTATGAAGTCACTCCTTGTGTTACAATAGAGTGAACACTGTTATGAGAAAAGCTACTTTATGGAGTTAACTCACTCCATATTGACTTAACACACAGAATTGGTGAAAACTACACTCCATTCCTGCTGCATTAGGAATAATATTCATTTGCATACTTCTGTTTCTTTTGTTTGTTTGTTGGCTGGAGGTTTGGAGTATAGGGTGGCCAGAGGGCACTGTGTAGTCTTTCTTCATCTTCCCAATTTTGTGAACATCAATTGATAGCCATATGGGAAGCAGCCAGCATGCTGAAACAGCGGTGCAAGCATGCAAGATGTTCACCATTGCATGCAGTCAGTTGCTGTGAGCAACCTACTGCATACAATTAACTGCGAGTGGTGAACTAACGCTGCACTATGTGTGCCTCCTGGAAAGCTGCAATGGTAAAGTGCCACAATCGTATAGTAACATGGATAACATCGCAATTTGTTTGTTGAATAATTTTGCAACAGAATCAATGGAGTTTTGGATAAAGTTGTGTATCTGCCTGGTTCATCAAAGCTACAGAGTCAAATGCGGTATATACTCGCGTATTATGTGTACTTTTTTTGTCAATCCGGTCATGTGCGAAGCTAGTAGGAATCGCTGGCCTAAAAGCTCAACTGGGAATATATGTTGCAGGCGCTGTCACAGCTGTCTCAAAGCGGATTGTCATTTGTTTGCTAAGCCTGTTCAAATGCCCCCATTTTCTTGAAGTTCTTCCGAACAGTGCTCATAAAAACCAGTTCCCACGACAGGGTTATACCAGAGAACATAAGTACTCTCCAATAATTGTCGGGAACCCAACGTAAAGTAAGATGCAGACAAGGAAGCGCGATGCCAACACAGTGCTGTGTGTGTCGCCCTTCGTGTGTGTGTGTGTGTCCATTCCTTGTCTCAGTCTTCTATTGCGTTGTGTTCCCTCCGATATCTAACCAACACACCCAAGCTTCTATGCTAAGTCTTATTCAACGCACTCTTCTGCTGGCTCCCATACTGAATATTGCATGTCGAAGAACTCCACGCTGATGTGCTTAGCGGTAGCACGGTTTCAGTTTTCTTCGGTAAGCTTTATAACAGCAATCTGCCCCGTATATAATTATTGTAGCCTATCACAAGGAGCGGTAAAAACGCAATGGCCAGATGGCGAAACTGAAAAAAAAAAAAAATGAGTGCGAAAACCTGCCTCATCTAGTTGATGTGACAGGTCCTTGCACGCGTTCAACATCTGTGCTGTGTCTCAGGAATACATTCTTGCCGTGGAAGAGGTGGGAAGATAGGAGGCAAACCTTTAGGCATTTCGGACTACACATAAACAGGTTTCAGTTTTCAAGTTCGATATTCTAGGGAAAGCATAAAAGTTCATGGAAGAAGGGACCTTGCACTCAGTCCATTTTGTGTAAGACTGCACTCGCCTGCTCGACAAGAGATGTGCCTGACCAGAGCATCATGAAGTCAAATGTGTCTGTGTGTGTGCTGGCAAGGTGGGTCGGGCTGGTTGGGGAGGGCAAAGTATGCGAACAAAAAGTTTCTTGTAGTAAAGCAGGCTGGCTAATTATACTGGTGAGCAAATTATGTGAGGATGCAAATTGTGCGAGTAAATATGGTATGTACTCTTGTATGTTTCAGCTCTATTGCTACGGATCCTGCGGATCCAACTTGGCATCCGGCAGCAACAAAGAGAGGTTCTGCAGGAGGTGCGACAGCTGAAGCACAAGGTACGGCTCTTGTCCGTGCCTCAGCACGCCCAGCCAGCACAGCGCCCCTCTGACCTTCCCCGGCTGCCTGCTGGTACAATTGGAGAAGTGGAGGCAGCTGTGCAGAGTAAAGCTGTGGCTGCGGCTTTGGTGTATATTTCTTGATTTTTAATATGCCTATGTAACATGCAGAAATTTAGTACTGCTTTAAGATACTGTGTTTCGGGAAACAAACTAGTCAGGTTATCTCATGAGCCACTGTACTACAGTCGAATATAAATAATTCGTACTCAAAGAGGCCAGAAAATTTGTTCAAATTAAAAGAAGGTCAAAATAATGAAAGTTACCGTAATTACTTTAATCAAACACGCACCTTTTTTCTGGTTAAGAGAGTTCATAAATCGCATGTGCGTTAGAATCGAGTACGAAAAAAAAAATGAATATGGTCATTCTATTGCCATCGCCACTTACAAAATGGCCGCCCCCTACGTGCGTCGGCATGGCGCGTCGGTCATTTCTGCCTATGTGTTTCCCATGCGCGGCACTTCATACATGTGCTGAGGAGTTCGTCATCTTGTAGTACATTAGCATCGACGGCATGGTAGGGCCGACTCCAAAAACTCGACGAGTGCACTAGAATGCTGCTTCTAAAAGAAAAGTCGTCGCGTGTGCCGGAACGGACAGAAATCGGGCCGCATCGCGGTCGTTCGGAGTTCCCGAAACGTGCGTGCGGGACTGGCGGAAACAAAAGCAGAATATTGTCGACAGCAAAGATTCACGCAAAGGCTTCAGTGGACCACAGCAGGGTCGGTTTCCACAAATTGAAGAGCTGCTCGGCGAGTATGTGATTAAGCAGTGAGCGGCACAGCGGCCCGTGATGACAGAACTGCTCCAAGTGCAGGCTATGCAGTTAGCCTTAGAAAAAGGGCTAATGCAGAGCCATTTAAAGCAAGCAGGTGCTGGCTAACGAACTTTATGAAGAGAAAAGGCTTTTCCCTCCGAAGGCGAACGGGCATATGCCGGAAGTTGCCGGAGGAGTACGAAGAGAAGCTTCAGAGTCTTCAGAGGTTCCTCCTAAACTTGCGGCACAACAACGGCTACCTGCTTGGGCAAACCGGGAATGCCGATCACACGCCTCTTTACTTCGACATGCCTGGCACCACAACCGTCTAGGAGAAGGGGGCGAAGCAAGGTTGTGTACTGACATTGGGCCACGGTAAAACTAGAGTGACAGCAATGCTCTGTTGCACGTCAGATAGGCATAAGCTTCCCCCGTACTTCATATTTAAACGAAACACGCTCTCAAAAAGAGTCGTTTTCGCGAGTGGTGTGATCAAGCGGGCCAACGAGAAAAAAGGGTGCGCGTTCCAACCTATGTCTTAGTTTTTTTGTCGTGCAAACCGGGCGCGCGTTAAATCGAGGGCGCGGTAGAATAGAGTAAATACGGTAAACGAGCGGAGGGCTCACCATGCAGTGATGCATGTGCATGGAGAAGTTTTATTCACAAATTACAGGACATCCGTCATTAATTAAAGTAGTCAATACATGTCTGTACACGTTGGCCTTGCAACGAGTCAACAAGTTTTGCGTGCAGTTTGCAAAGCATTTGTACTTCGGCTTCAGTATTCTCCTGGCAAAAGAAGTTGCGCGCGGCAATGTCCAGTGCTGACACTCTTCGAAGACAACTGTGTTTCCACTGTTACCATCTGCGCTGCAGCCGGAGCGTGGCCAGCACATGATGAGAATGGAGGAGCGTCTCCACCTGGAGAAAAGCAGATCGGCATTCGAGAGCGAAACACTCCGCGGCAGCTTTTTTTTTTTTTTTCTCTCTTCATGCGCGGTGTTGAAAGGAGAAGAGTCTCTACATAGCAGGAACGAAAAACAGGGAAGCGTGACACCGGCGCGTTGCAGATCGGCATGAGAGAGCCAACTCTCTGCGACAGCTTTTTTTCCCCTCTTTCTCTTCATGCGCAGTGTTAAGAGGAGAAGGGTCTCTACGTGGCAGGGACGGAAAAAGTCGAAGCGGGGCACAGGAATGTCGCAGATTGGCATTTGGCAAGCATTCCACCGCAGTCTTTTCTTTCCTTTTCTTCATTTTCTTCTTCAAGCACAGCGATGAGGTGTCTGAAGTGCCACCGCAGGATTGGGCGGGGTGCTGAGAGCATTTTCGGAGCGCGGTATAGCTTTGATAGGACCACAGCGTCAGTTCGAATTAAGTGTGTTGGAATTAATGAGATTCGACTGTATTTACTATAGTCTGTGAAGTCCGAGTGAACTGTCCTAAGCTAGCAGACGATGTAGGCGGCATCGTGTGTTTGATGGGCAGTGACTAGCGATAGCCTGCTTAAAACAGACATTCAGTAATTTTGTTCATTTATCACCCTATTTCGTGTCCGCTGCGGCTCTCTCTACTTTGAGCTACAGTTCACCCTGCCTTGTGTTAGCCGATTTCTTACTTTTTTAAAAATCTAACATGCACCCAATTTCGCAGTGTGAAGAAAAATGCACCTTTGTTTATTGTGATGAGATTTCTATAGCGACATGCCTCTTTGTTGGCTATCACAGAAAAATATAAATAGCAAATGGTGCGACCATCTAGTGCGACCTTTATTTTTCTATCAGTTTCATCTATGACCAAGATTTGGTCGCTCTAAGGTTGCCTCTTAGTACGTCTTGATCATGTTCATTTATCTTGTTGTGCTCTGCTTACAATGCATTGATTAAAAACATGTCCAAGCTTCTTTTTGAATTCCACATATTTTATTGTTTTTCACCTGTAGAAGCTACTCCTGGTCAACATTCAGGCAAAGACATTGTAACCTCGAAGAAACGTGTATTGGAATTTGAGCACTGTACAAAGTAATTATACTATTTCATAGCTAGAATCAATATTTATTAAGGGTTATAACAGTGTTGTATTTGATTTCATAACAGCGAAACTGCATTCAGAGAAGGACTCTGAAAGGTCCTCACACTGAGTGTGAGAGGGCTGATGTGGAAACCATTTTAGGTCAAGTGAGTTGAAGTTAGCGTAAAAAAACAATGAAATGTTGTGATGCCCAAAAATTCAAGTTGTTGTTTTCAGTGTCCTCTTCTTGCAGATTTTTATCATGAAAACATTTCGATGTGCTGTTGCGTTCACCCCATCTATGCTTCTTGCATTTTTTTACAGTGCAAGCACCTCCTGCAGATTGGGGGACGTGGCCTCCGAGAAATTGGTGTGAATGCCATGAAGGCTGTATTGGCACATGACGTGCAAGTGCTGTACAGCCTTCATGGCAGAAAAGGGAAAAGGGCCTTTGTGAACCTGAGGCTCTGTAGATTAGTGACAGGTTAGACTTGTTCATTGTTTTATGTGTGTGTACCCTTGTGTATTCTCTGTACTGCAGTGCTTCATGTGTACTATGGTATTTCTGTTCTTGTATGCAGATGTCATCTGCCAAAAAGCAGGGTGCGACCAGGCGGAGGCCCTCAACTTTATTAAGAGGTGGCTGCCAGGGTCTGGTGATCGCTGTGGGGGCAGGAAGCGGCGCTTCAGAGAAGCATTTGTTGTGGAGCAGCCCGATGATCCCCACTCTGAGTGCAGATTATCGGCTGCTCGCGGCAGCTGGCTTCCTGCCCAGCCACAGCAGCCAGGGCCTTGACAGCACCACTGTCACTGTGCCCCCAACGCAACCTGACCTGCAGTAGAGCGGGCCTTTTTTAGTTGTGTATATATATTTTTCAATGTATACATTTTTTGTTGTACCAAATAAATAAAAAAAAAACAAAGAATAAATAGTCTGCAGACTGTCGGTGGTGCACTGTTCGGCTAGCTTATGCTGATTCGGAAGCACCATCACCATGTTTTAGTTACAAAAAAAAATGCTCTAAACTATGAATATTCTCGATTACCATGTGGGGGACATATGTGGGGATTGCAAGTGGGGGACATACGCTTTCAACATTTACTTCCTAACGACTTTTTTCGATCTGCTGTACCAAATACCAGTACCAAATAAAGCACTCACTATTGCAAAAGATAAATTGGTAAAAAAATAAACTAGGCTTCTAGTGTTAGCAAAGGGAATGAGGTATAAAAGATGAAATAGATCGCGTAACTGCTTTCAGTTCTCAGCATTCAATTTTCTGTTGCCCGAAGTATACAGGGCTGCAAAGCTACAAGAGCGGGTCATCGAGGCATATTGTTTAAATCTTACGGTAAGAAAAATTCCCTACTAATAATGGTTACATAATGGCAAGCCAATCAGTCGCCAATATTCGTCGTGCAGGAAACATCGGTGTAATAACGGCATTTGATTGGCTGCAATGTGGCCCTGGATTGGTCCAATGTCGGTCGTACATCCGTAGCCAATATTCGTCGTGCAGCAAACATCGGCGTAAAAATGGCATGTGATTGGCTGAAATATGGCCCAACGTTGGCCGAACATTGGCAGCTTTGTCGGCAATACGATGGGCCTTCGTCGGCCCAATGTTGGTTGCATACTGGCTAAAACATCGGCAAAACGTCGGCCCATCATTGGCTTGAACGTCGGCCCGACATTGGAAGAAGTTGCACTTCCGACGTCGGCCCGACGTCGGTGCCGATGTTAGCCGATGTTGGTCCAAGATTGGTCCAACGGCGGCGTGCTGCCTGGGCGTGTTTAGAATTACTATGAAGCCCCCTTTATCAGCCGGTTTGATAGTAATTCCAGTGTTTTTTCGTAGTTCATCGAGTGCCCTTCGTTCTGAATTTGATATGTTGTTTCGAAATGGCCGATTTTTTTCCATACGCTCTGATTATATCTTTTTGAACTGCTGATATATACATATCGAGGTGTTTGTCCCTCTGCTCACCCGGACACCATGATTTGTCACCACCAATCACTCTATTCTCGTCCGTACAGTCCTTGCGATCATGAAAGTATTCACGGAGGCGGAGATTACGCGCAAGGTTATCGAGGTCTTGGTACATTTCAAATTCATTGAATCTGCCGGATGACGGACAAAAGGTTAAGCCTCTCGACAAAAGTTGAAGCTGAGCGGGTGTGAGTGTTCTGTTTGACAGATTGAGGACATTTTCCTCATAAGTTTTTGGTTGCTCTTGGCTATCACGTGGCACGGCAGTGTCAGCGTCATATTCGAGAGTATGGATGTTTTGATTAGGATTGCACTGTAGTTTCGAGTTCCCATTTTTCTCCTCAAAGTTAGGTTGTGGTACGGGTGGTCCCTGGCGTTCTTGTACGGCCTCATTCCTATTTTCCTGTTGCAGAGCAGTGGAGCTACTGCAGTCCCGCTTGAATTTTCTATCTTTTACTACTGAAATTTCGCCTCTCTTCTTTAGTTCATATCTTTCCAGTTCTCTTGCCTCATGCTCTCCGAGATTAGATACCAATTTCTGCGTGGCCTCCGTGACACTGTATTCGGCGGCCTCACGCTCACTATGGTCCGCAATGACCCGAGTCAGTTGCAAAGACGCTTCTAGTAATATTTTTTTTTCACTTCCCCCTTTCTGCTTCACTTAGTGTAGACATTGAGGGGTTGCAGGCTAGGCGGATGCCCTTAGGTGCAATTTAGTGAGATAGATATTTGGTTAGTTGTTCCGCGTGTTTTTCGTGTTGCACCCGTTTTTCAATGATTTTCCTAATCGATAGAAATGAGTGGGACCATGCGTGTTTAAGACTGCCCGTACCTTTTGTTTCCCCGTGTCATTTGGAAGCCGCCGCCTTGGTCTTCGCCGCATTCGTCCGCCTGGTGTTGTAAGGCCTCGATGGTGGGAGTGGCGACGTCGTCACTGCTGGGACCCTGGATGGCTCTTTGTGTCCCTCGGCTCCCTGTTGTTGAGTGGGTTTGGCACTGGAGTATTTATATATATAAATTCTGGCAGAGAGCTGCTGATCCTAGGCTAGCTGTTGTCTTCTGCCTCTTCTGTCTCAGCTTTCCTCTGGCTGCCCCGTGCTAGCCCAGCCCGATACCCAGTGCCGCTCTTAGTCTCGCGAGAAGCTGACGACAGTGCTTCATTCATTGTGGTGCTCCGCCCCAACTACACTGTACCTTAAATTAAAGATCTGCTAAAGGTGTCTTTGCGAGGCGCATAGGGTGTGTCGTGGTGGTCAAGATCAGCCTTACTGTGATTGTGGGAAAAGCTGTGCGAGACTCCTCTCTGGGACGGAAATGACAGTTTTATGGTACTCGACGTCTCTGGCCATGAAGTGGCTTCGCATAAAATTTGTTGATGGTTGCGGCGAACGGCACATGACTGCCTGCTGTTGGTTGCAGGCTCATCCCAAAACGCTGACGTTTCTCCTGTCACCGTTCTGAAGACTGCACAACATGCTTAGCTCTTGAATGTCGCACATTGTGGCGTCGAGCTTGCCTCATATCACGAGTTCATTTGCACCTCGTTATCCTGCGAAGCGTATGTGTCCCTCAGCAGGCTTGTTTCTAAGATGCGTTTCGATGCAGCTCGTGATCCTGTAGTGTGTGTGTACAGCTTGCTGGGGTAGTTGAGCTGGTGTACCCTGTTAAAGTCTCTGCGCATGACATGTCTCGGTAGGAAGCTGTCTCACCAGCCGGATAGTACGCTTGTACTCACCCGTTTTGAACGAAAAAACCTCCATCTGGTAAGAAATCTCGGCATAGGGCTCCAATCATTTTAGACCCATCTAGTGGCCTTCATCTGGAAAGCCTGTTTCGGGATGTGGTGGATCGTTGATCGTGCTGCTCAGGATCACGGTGTGGTTGGGTTCAGTAGCTTGCAGATGGTCGAGAACAACAGGAATGAGCGCTGTCATGCTCTCAGACGATAACGAAATTCAGGGCAGTATTTTCCACTGAGGAAAGTCTGGTGGCGTTATCTTCAGCTCGAATACTGACGTAGGGTCTGGTACATACAAAGGAGGACTACTGCCGCTTTGGTCAGAATCATCGGGGACATTAGAGTTCACCTATGGACAACATAGGGGGCACGGAAGCCCCTGATGTTGTCCATAGGTGAACTCCAATGAACCATTTGAACTATTGCAGCCTCAAGGCGGTTTCCTTCTCAGCCCCGTCCTCGGTAAAAGTATTGCACTAGCTGAAGACACACTGAATCCACCCTAGAGCAGCTATTACCTTGGAGCTCCACTCCACCCAGGAATTCAGCTTGACACTTTCATACCGGTGTCATGCCACTGCTCCCACATAAAAGCAGTCCCCGGCCATGAACCAGCAGGCCACACGCGCTGCTAAGGCAATGACGGCTGCCACCCAATGATCGGCATTGTTTTTAAAACCGTAGAATTTGAGTAATTAGCAGAGCGCATGCGATGGTTCTCAGGCAGGTGAAAATCGAGAATGTGCCAACGCTAAACCGCTAAGTTGAGTGAGAGCTGTGCGAGGACACGCGTAAGCTCTCTGTGGTTCTCGGGTGAACTGGATTCAATATATTGCATGGCTGCCACCGCCAGCCCGGCATTCATTCGACAGATTGTTTTACAGCAGCAGGATATATCATCGAACTGCATGCTATCAAGGCGTTAAGCTCAAAGCGGAGTCGCGTGAGGGTACGCCGCACCTGCTCGGCGCTATCTAATGACCCACATACTGAGCCAGTGGCAATGTTGGAGAAGTGGGATGTGTTGGGTGTGGTCACGGTAGCGGGTGGCTTGTACGAGTGAGCTTGTACAGTATTACAAGCGGCTGAAGAGTCAATAGAGAATCGAACGAGAAGCTGTCCTGAAGGTAAGCATAGGCTGCGTTCCTGGGGGACGGAAGACCACGTGCTGTCGTGGTGGCATCGGGGTACGCCAAGGAAGCCCGACCAGTGTCTCTTAGATGCTCACCCGTTAGCAGAGTCTTAAACACGGGATTCACCGGAAGAGGGCGTGACGTTTTTGAATGACAGGAGCCTGGGCACCTTCTTAGACAAGAGTGGTAGTAACGTTCCTGCGAGATCGTACCCTGTAACCACCGAAAAGGCATTTACACCGTCCGTGGATGATTTGTTGGGTGCAGCAGCGGTGGGGTCGTGAAGTCCATGATTTAGATAACTGTGACGAATATCAGCTCATGTGCAAGGAATGGCCTCTAACATTCCAGCACCAGCTATATTGATGTTTTTCTTCTGTTTTCTCTTTTTTCAACGTTGCAATCCGGTGATAAGTCAGCGTGTGGACAGCAGGTTGATCGATAAGTACGGCTTTTTGCCAGTGCAGTAAGTCGAAATTACAAAATAACTTTGCTCAATAAGTCACATTCTATTACGGTTTTGTGTGCTTATTAACCATTTAGATTGTGATGAAAAATTCGTAAACAAGGGTTGTGTTGAACGGACGTTTTGACAAACAGACTTGTCTTCCTCAATGCTAAAACAGAACTGATTTATTTAATAGTATTCCCCCATTTGGCAGGCTTTCAGGCTATAATAAAGCATATTAACAAGTGACCTGTGGCAGTTCATCAGAGAAGTGATTTTTTCTGTACCGCGGACGTGCTCTTCTAATGTCAAGGGGATGTGCTGCTCTCGTAAAAACACGTGTATCATTGTCGAGGTACGGAGGAGTAAAGGGATGCGAGAGCTTAAGTGTTCCTGACCCTGAGGCATTGGACAAGTATCAATGGCTTCTTTGAAGGCCCAAGCCCTGTGAAGTGATGTGTTTCAGGATTTTTTCGTTCCTTAGATTACGAAATGTCACATCAGACTATGCTGTTCGGTATACCACAGTACGACAAGACGAAATTCAGAAGGGTGAAACAACAGGATGAGTGTTAAATAGGCCAGCCTAACCATTTACTGAGCTACAGTGATGCAACGACGTATATTGCACATTCGAATTTGTAGGCGGGTCCTAGAAGCCAGTGATCAAATTCTCAATAAATGAATAAATCGATCAATCAATCCGATTTATTGCATTTCAAAAAGAAAATTGCCGAAAGTAACTGCAGAAAGTCTGTGGATATCAACTCCACAGCACTTGATCCCAACGACGTTTATCTGCGTTTACGAGGTCACTGCCCTTCGTTTAATGGTCGATATGGCCCACTGTCACAAGATTTCATAGAAGTAACATTACTTTGATGCTTAAAAAACACTCTTTTCAATTCGTGTGCTTTAAGGCAATTGCTACCCATGAGGGAACAGCATGGTATAATTGTTACCTGCAATACAACGGCCTGTGTACTGTTCTGACACAATTTCATGTCATGAAAAGGCCAAGCGTCAGCCATCTGTGCCATCTCCAAGCAGAATGAAATCTTCCAGCATCGTTTTTTAAATAATGACCACTATATCAAAGTTTGAATGAGAAACCACAGCAACGCATCACAAAGGTGTATTGAACTCATTGCTATAACATCTATTGAAGAGCAAGTGAAGAATTGTCATTGTTGTTTTTTTTAGTCAAGATATGATAAAACAGCCACCATACAAATGCTCTTTGCTGTTTTGTGAACATTCCCCAAGTTCTATACCCTTCCGCGGACAAAAATAGTGTCAGCTAAAACCTTGCTTACACTGGTTCCATTTTAGCAAATGCATGCTTTGTTGTCGTCGACTGTCAACATGTTCACTTGTTTTGGAAGCCTGTTCTCGTGAGGTGCCTTTCCTGTTGTTTTTGAAGCCAGTCACTGTAGGTGTAATGAGCAACCTTGGACTAAAACGTTTAAATATGGACGCAAAGTTAACCAATGTGAAGGCTAATTTGCAGCTACTTGTGCAGTGTTTTGTCAGCAGTAACTAGCTTTTCGTAAGAACAAAGTGACGAGTGGCTCATGTAAGTATCCTCAATTTGTTTACATTTCATCTCAGATTCGTTGAACATTATCATGCCTCAATATTGTATCATAAAACCAATGTACTCGAACGCGCACGTACAAGGCTGTAGCGAGCCTGTCACGCATGTCAAGCAGCAACAGCTGTGTTACAAATAAAAGATGAAGGAAAACAAGCACGACATGAATGGTTGAATAATACATTAGTGTGAGGGCAGTGAAGCCATTTTGGAAAGAACGGCTGTAAATATTCCACAAAAACTTATGTGTAATTACCACCTGTCCTTAGAGCCAGCTAATTATCAAATGGTACTTCTAAAACGAGTTCTTGATTTGAAATTTGCTGGAGAAAAGCAGCAAAAAACGACAAGGCTGAAGGACAAATGGCGCACTACAGGAGCACTTCTTCGATTTCTAACATTTATTTTTGTCCGTCTTCACTTTCCGTATCTTAACAGAAGTAAGCTAGAAAAATGAAGTAATTTTTTGAACTGCCCAGTCGTTCGCCAATCTTCCAGCGTGGTTGTGTTCCACATATACTAGGCTCTACTCTACTCCACTACTTCGGGTCTCTTTCGTCATCGTGTTTACACTGCTAAGCATGTACCAACTCGTTCAAGTAACAGTCTTGTTCAAGTTCATGCTTGCTTTACTTAGACTAGGCGACCACATCCGCGCCATTCACGCTCAACAGTATTCTTGTCTGCTGCGATGGTTGCTGAGTTACGCTTTTGTATTATTTTACCGTTTAGCTTTTTTTACACTCTGAATAGAAAGGTGAGACGTCCTTAAGGATAAAATATTATTAGTACAGGGTCATTTATATACAGCTGATAATATTTTAGCCACCTCCCTACGCAGCAACATCCAGGCAGCGTATAGTACAGCAATCTCTCAGTGAGAATAGTGTGGCTTTGGTGGTCACAATGCTTCTCCTGGAATCTCAAGCAGTCGCGGATGCATCAAATGTTTATTAGAATGTAAAAACTTGTCTTATATTAGGCTTGCACGCACGTTGAAGCGATCCGGATGCTTACTGCTCACGCAATAAACAAACTCGGAATTCCGAGTTCACAAAGTTGTAACTTTTCTTGTTATTCTTAGAATGTGAAAGTGCATTTCTTGGCTAACATTAAGAACACACAAAAAATTCTGAACGGTGGGTTTCAAGATTTTTAAGAAAACCCACTTTAATCATTGACGTTTGATTTATATGTGTAGAAATTTGTTCCGCAAAATGTCACGAAGTGAAGTAATGTTCGCCATGAAAATTAGTTTTCTCAGCTGACTGTCACTGCGCCCTCACTGTGCCATGTGTTGAAAAATTGTTGAGGTGCAGCATACCCAGAATTTTTTATATATCTGTGGGGAAACTTTTAACAAACCTTTGTACAATCTCGAGTGTGCATTTGCATGTGCACGTGAGTGTATACACGTGCGGAAATAATTTTTGATAAATTTGAACCTCGGTAAATATTCCAGCAGTTATTAGCTCGGAATATAGGACAGCTGTCCCGAATGGGTGATGGTTTCCAGCTCGTATTGAATATAATGGTGCATATTTTTTTACAGCGAAAACTGTTCGGTGATTCCAACAATAGTCGCGTGTAGCGCCATAGTTGCCCGCAGCCGCAGCCGGTGTCCGTAACCACTATTGCACGAAATAAAACAAGCTTGGTAAATAAAATCAGCAAGAGCACAACGGGATTCAAATCCGGGTTCCTTGCGTACCAGGTCAGCATTCCACCGCAAACCACTCCGGTGCTTGAAACTCCGTTTTAAGCTTGCCTTAAGCATGCTTGATGTCGGTAAAGGAATCACGTTAGTATGAGTAACAAAGAGTTTTGGAACAGCTAAGGAACGATCAGACGTCCAACAATGCGAAATGCGTAACCAACCAGTGGGTAGTCCAATGCTCCAACCCATTACAAAATCTTGTTCTTGATCACCTATCCCCTGTGGCGCGCACTCACTTGAGGCAAAATTCTTCATCCTAATTAGCCACTGCATAAAAAACTTGCACGAAATTTTGTGCAAGCGCTTGGTGGATACCACGCTTTTCCGAAGAATAACGAGGTATTGAACGCCGGCCTACTACACAAATAATATGATTGTCAATGGCATTGTGGGCATCCAGCAAGTGTGCTTGTATATAGCAGTTACCAAAAAAATGTTTAGAAAAGGCTCTGAAGAACCGGTCTTCTTCCTTTCGCTGTGACTGTGCTGCGGGTTCTGCGTAGGGCTGGCGGTTTTTTTAAAGTGGTTTTCTTCTGAGAAACGCCATAAGCTTTATTGGAGCCCTATTCATGCTTTAAACGATTGAGGGATGATTGTTCTCCCTTAAGCTTTTATATTTTATGGTAGATAGTGACGACAGCAACAATTATTTCAAACATATATGAAAATATCCAAAGATAAGAATACAATATAGAATAAATACAGATTTGTATATCAGAGCCTTTAAATCACAATAAGGTACCTAAACACGTCAGCATTTTACACACAGCTGCAAAGCTCTTCTAATATGTTACAACATAAGTTCGCACATATGGCTACAGCATTTTCTTGGCATGTGCTGGCGGGTAACAATTTTTTACAGCTCTATTTGTGCCATCTCCTTCTATCAACATGAAATAAATAAACATGCACCTATAAACAATAAACAACGCTGCTTGAACTTTTTGTGTGAGCACCAAATGTCATGTCATGCAGTGCTTTCAGGCGGCTGGAAGACCTGCCAATTATGAAGGCTGCCACCTGTTTTGTGCTCTTTAGTGTTGCTGTAGCAGTTTCGGGTGAGTTTGATCCCTTTATTCGGCTACTGAATACGCAGCTGCATGATTAACCTCATTTCATAGTTAAATCTAATCAGCTGATATTTTTCCGCCGTGCAGCCGTTTTCTTTTTTCCATGGCTCTAGGCACTTGGTTTGAGAAAAATGTCTCCATTTTACACACCTACAATTATTATGTCCACATGCAACTAATTTTTGTACCATGAAGCTTATCTGGGAAAGACACAGCAATTTAAAACTGGAGATAATAGTAATAATACGTGCTGCATATACTCTTCTGCTTTAAGCAGTTGAGGCCCTTAGAGTGAACGCTTGAAAACATTATCAATGAAAAGCCACAACGTAACGTATATCCTGCAACGAGACTTGCTAAAATGAGCACTTAGAATGCTCATGGAGAAAAAAGTTCGACATATCGCACGTACCTTGGGGATCAATGTTATGTGAAGCATGCGGATGGTGGATGAATATATTACAATTTTTATATTCAGCGACACGCTACAAAGTGGGGCTAAATATATCTATACCAATACTTGTACAGATATACGTTAAAGGGCCGCCTAAGTTTTATATAACCCGCACTTTACAGTTGCGAAACGATGCCAACACCAAAATGGATATTAGCGGTGTCATAAGCGGAAAGCTGATATGAAGCACTGGTGTTCGCGAGGAGGGTATCCCTGGACACTGCTACTTAAGCCAGCTTCATGGGATGGCGCCCAACTACGATTTATGCTAATGCGACGGAACGGCTGTATCAAAGGAGCTCATTCATGATATCTCTAAATATATATTATATAGCACTGCAATCACAACTGACGTTTGCGAACATTAGGGTCTATTACTTGCGAGACCTGGCGTGGCTCTGTGGTAGAGTACTTGATTTGCCACGCTGAATGCATCAGTTTGATTCAAGGTAAGACCCTGACAATAAATTTTGAATTGTTAGAATGAACGCTGCTGATGTGAGCTTTTTCTTAACGCTCACGAGTTCAATTACCAATGTCTAGTAAGAACACTCTACTAAAAACAGCGCAATTACAGTATTGCAAATCATGATTATGCTGTAAAAATTTTATGACAATGTAGGTAACATTCTTCAACTACCTAGTACTAATGTTATTTGATTCTTCTCAGCAAACTAAACATTTATTGAGCATCAGATGCGCCAGGTCACAGCGAAGCTGTTCAACGAATGGCATAACAATATGCATAAATAACCCGCTTGCCTTCTCTGGATTCCCAGAGAAGGCAAACGGATTAGGGGGAGACAGAAAGTTAGATGGGCAGATGAGATTAAGAAATTTGCGGGTATAAAGTGGCAGCATGTGAAAGGACTTTGTCCGGCAGTGGCCGTAGCCATACTGCTGCTGCTGCTACTGCTGATGATGGTAATAATATTTACCGCCTAATTCAAAGCAACACCTCAAACTTTACATAGCACAATCGTTATTTCATTCTGGCTAAGCCTCACTCAGTACAGTGGATTTGGAGGTAATTTTGGAGACATGGAAAAATTCTCGTCACGTTTATACTTTTTATATTAATGTTTTTAATTACTGCATGCACACGATCTATGGTATCCTTGGGTTGAAGGGGAGGCGCTAATATACTAAATTGAGTTAATTGAATACGCACCCATGGCGGCTCTACATTAACAGGGGTCATACAGAAGGTACCCACGCACATGGCTAAAATTGCAAGTCTGTGGATTCTTGATAAGAGAAACCAATCCGCTCCATCCGCTCCTATGACGAGTAGCATATACGAATTGATGTTGAGCGCGTAAAAAGACTGGAATACTAGTATTTTTACGCAGCCTGTGGGTATGCCCGAAAATAAAATTTCTCGCTTTATGTTTGTCTTGCTTTTAAAAGATAATGTTTTCATCTACGGCTTCAACATGATTTTATACATCAAAGTCTTTATCCGAATTACATAGTTTTGCACGGGTTTGTCAGCGGATGGAGTGATAGCATAATTCCTTTTTGTTATACGCTTCTCTTGCTTGAGAAATCAAACATTTGCCCAACACATGTACAAATGCACCTATGAAGTTGTTTGTAGTCATTCTAGTCAGCTCTCAAAGCCAACAACAATAGGCGGGAGCTTTCTTTGGCACATTGTGGCAGGTATGAATAGTTTGAAATCATTCAATGGCAGAACTCCTATGAAGAAAGAAGTAGTGTTGAGTACTTTTCTCAGGATAAGACATTGGTGATTGTTTGTTTAACAGCGTATTTTGTTTTTTGTTTGAAGCAACCCGCACTGAACACGAGGCTGACCATGGAAGCAAGAGAGAGGATAATCCAGGAAATGTACCTCAGCCTGGACTGCAAATCGGGTCACCTGATGATGGGAGTACATCACAAAGTTTGTCAACTAATGACCGAGGCAGCCAGAGTGTAGGAAGTGTTTTCGGTGGAGCCCAGGCGTTACGTGATGGCCAGGAAGATCGGTATAATCTCAGAAGTCAAATAACAACCAATGAAAACCAGGGTACTATTATCAGAAGTAGTGGCATTGCAAGCCAGCCACTTATGGATATGTTCCAAAATACTAGACATAACAGAGCTGGTGAATCTGCGACTAACTCAAGGCTGTCAGGTGCTCGTCCGAATAAAAATAGTGACCTTGAAGACGTGAGTCGAGCCTACAGAGACGACTACCGCCTACGTGGTCCTGTTCAATATGGCAGGCAGAGTAGTCAAGGAGAGGGTTTTGGCCAACTATCATTGAGACGTCAAGACAGCCAGCGTGGGCAGCAAGGAGAACGAAATGAAAGACGTTATGGCCCACCCTCATGGAGACCTGAAGACAGTCAGAATGGTGGACAAAGAGAACAAAATGACAGACGTTATGGCCGAACTTCATGGAGACCTGAAGACAGTCAGAATGGGGGACAAGGAGAACAAAATGGAAGGCGTTACGGCCGACCCCCATGGACGCCTGGAGACAGTCAGGGTAGGGAAGTAAACCAAAATGGAAGACGCTATTGGCAACAACAATGGGAAGATTATCTTCACCGCAGCGAAGCCGGAAGAACACAATATGACAGACGTTTACGACCGCGCTATAGTCGTAGCAGTGAAGAATACGATAGCCGTAGTAGAGAGGAGTACGACAGTCGTAGCAGTGAGGAGTACTGGCCAAGAAGAGGAAGTGGTCGCCGGTATCGTAGGCGTATGGGCGATGATAGCAGGGAAGATCAAAGCCGTTCTTTAGAACAACGCCGTTTGAGTGCCACCGAGATATTTGAAAAAAGTGGCTAAACAAGACACGTGGTTTCTGTACAGGGCATCAGACAATCTGGCAAGTATACGTCTACAGTAATAAATTAGAGTTGCTATCTTGTTCACTAACTGTATAAGTGCCGTCCTGCTAATTTATAGTCATAGTATGTGAACAGCAACTCTACCGTTTGAATACATCATTTGACTTAATCTGCTAAATACAAGAATTGAAAGATAACCCACGAAAAATGGCGATATTGCAGCTAGTAGCATAAGCGCTATTCCACAATTTTTTTTCTTTTTATCGTTTTCGCGAAGCCAGTTGCACAAAATAAGATGGCTAATGAATATCCTACCAGTTGCATTGATTGGCATCTTGTCCTTCGAATGCAAATTTTTTTTAGTTTCTTGTAAGGCAAGCTGCTCAAGAAGCCAACATACTAAACATCATTGCGCATTAACTTTGTGTGTACTTAAGTTGCAAATTTACGTGGGCTTTACAAATTATATTGTTTAATAGGCAAATTGGCGGTAGAAACAAGATGCTTTGGTTTCATGGACACAAAGTCAGTGATGTTTCTTCCGTAGTTGAGTACTACAAAATAAAATCGAGTGAAGTGTCTGAGGATATATCAATGGCTGAAGCGCAAAGTAATTACCAGTAAATAGCGCTAATATTGAAACTTCTTGTATGAAGGTAAACCAATACGAAGCATTTGTAGACTGGAGAAAATGTTTGTTAAATAGTTTGATGTCTTACTTAACAGTTGCACAACGCGAAGTTATAATACCATTCAAGATGTCGTAAACGTCCCGTATTACAGAATCAATATTGCCACATTGTACATAGCCGTTGTTTTGCAAGCTGACATGTTGTTTGGGCACTATTGGTTGCGTAGAAAAACTTTTCTAAGGTCATAGACATTAAGGTATTGCTAACGTTTTGAAGGTGTTGAGAAAAATGTTTGAGAAAATGTAGAAAGAATATGGCTACCAAGATGACAAAGAAGTCACCCACTTTCATAGCCCTCATTGTTCTGATAATAACGTATCCCGTGTCTTGGTCTTGTTAGTTACTTCTCCCATACCTTCTGCTAGATGATCAAAATCTCGTGTTATGCTATCTTACACCATACATTTTCTTGTACGGTGCGAAAATTGACTTAATTGTCTATAGCCACTTGAAACATGTTTACCAAGTCTTGCAGTTGCTAGAAACTTGCGAAGTGATGCTTCAAGAATCTTATTGTAAAATCTCCTGAATGGGAAAAAATTACAGCAGTTCATTTCACAACATTTGCACGACTAAGGTACACGGACATTTTCATCATATCAGATATTGCACCGCATGTCTAGTGAGAACACTTGATAAATTCTGTACAATAAAAGCTTCATATAAAATACAACTTAGTTGGTGCTTCTTCGTTTTTTTTGTACAGTTAGGAATTGAGACAATTGGTTCTGCACAATTGCTTCAGCAAAATATCTCCAGAAAGAGTGGCAGTTAGGCATAGTTCAAGGTCCTTCAGAAAACGTGGTGCCATATGTGAGTCTTCACAAAGTGTTTTGAGAAAGCAGTCCTCCAGAATTTACTTGAAACGCATACCATGCTAGTCATGCAAAAATGGAGGATGAAAAACAAATAAAAAGGCGTGCGAGCATTTTGTTGCTACGTAATGTTACGAAGAAGGGCGTAGAGACAAGTACAAAACTGAAAATGAACTCCACATTCAGCTATTCATGTCCTGACGACTAACGACGGTTTGTATTCAAGCTGTATACTTTGATATGGAACGATACAAAGATCCTTATGGGAAGCACTTTGAGGAGTGCTACCTACAAGGGTGACACCCCGCAGAGGGTTCCTGACTGCAGAATGTCAATCCTTTATTTAGGTCATTACATCGTCCTAATAAAAATTCTCGCTTTTTTTTCTTTTCAGCGCTCAAGGGGAATCCCCTTGAAGTGATTTCGCAGATGCCCATGCAAAGTAACTTTCCGCGAAGCAGCTGCCGTCACTTGGCAACATCAGCTTCACCTGGTACCAAGCACCGTTACATCCAGCACGGCAAATGCAAGAGTCCTGTATTCAACAAAGCAGCACAATTGTCAAAATTAGTAACCGTCGAATGCTTGACCACATTTATCTATCGTTCTAAACGAATACACGCCGGAATATCAGTATCATTTTGAAAATAAATATTAGGTCCTGCCCAAAACAATGAATGTTTTTCAAAGTCTTTTTGAATACTCGTTTGGTTGTGACGCTGACATAAAGTACATTAACTGCGTGCATTTTGTTTGTGTGCCCCAAACTCAAACAGGTACGGCTTACAAAAAGCTTAACACTGCACTTTTTTTAATTTCATTGTTTTGATTTGTCACGAGATTGGTAGCAGGCAGCGCAAAAGGGAACTAGAGTTTCGTTTATTCTTAGCTCAATAAAAGAACATCACTTTTTGAGATACCTGTGACCACACTTGCTATGAAATGAAAAAAAAGGGCAGAGATTTACCCTCAGCACTATAAAATCCCGTGGTTTTGTTTAGTATATTTGACCAACAAGTGTTTAGTACTATGTATGAGTACGCCTATATTATTCGGCAACTTCAAAGAAAGCCACCAACTATGTTGTTGTGGGCATTCATTACGGTAATGAGGCCCGTTTCTACAGAACCACCAGTACCATGGCGGGCAGCGTCATACAACCTGACGCTGTTTCCACACAGAGTCCATAGTGGCGAGGGTGCAGTTGTTGCGCTTCAGGATTATTCTCGCGTCGCTGGGCAGCAGCATTATGCGACACAACGCGCCTTAAGTGCGCTATGTTGGGCCTGCGTCATTGGTGCCAGAGGTCATCGGCGATGGATATATGTAATGCACAAAGTGAAAATGGCTAAAGAGAAGGCAGGAAGCGATGTCTAAAGTAAAAAAGGGAATGGACCACTCTTACCCAACTTAAGCGTCATTCTTTGTTACGACACGCATTGTAGGCGCCAACCCCTTAACGGCCTCAGCTTATTGTCTAGCAAGGACTGCCTCATACCCCCAAGGTTATCATCCTTACTGTCAATTATATAGGAAAACTCAAGGTTGTGCAACATAAAAACAAAGAGGAAGATGTAGTGCATTGTAAATAAAAAGCGAGAGATATAAAACAATATCGAATTACTTAAATAAAGAGAGACAAACAGAGAAAAATAGATTTTTTTATCCCTGTTAAGACTATATTCGTGTAACCTTCTAGAACTTTTATGAATTTGTGGCGCAGTGAGAATAGCACTATGACTGTCATCAAACTCAACATACCAAGCAATAACATGTTAGATGTAGTAAATGTTATTCGAAGTTTCTCAAGCTTACCAGTGGTCATTTCAAGGAATATGTGGCGGAGCCAGAAAAAACGATGGCATGAAAGGAAAACCTTGTGTATAGTTTCTGGTTTACTGCAAACTGCCTAGAGGTTGGTTAACAAGGAGTGAGATTTAAAACGGCTATATTATAACCGCAAACTATGCGAAGAGCGCTTGTTAAGATGACCTCGCATTGAAGTGAAATGACTGAAATTGTCAATTGATGCGAACTGCAGATGTCAAAGCTGCTCAGGTGGAAGGACAGCTATTTCGTAGTTTTTGCTAACAGGCTTACGATTATTTCTTCTGAAAGGAAGAAACAACGTAGGATTATATTGTCACGACGCAGACACAGCAGGAGTTCGATATAGAAGAGCTCACTTTAATTAAAAATGAAAGGCGCTCGGAAAGAGGACCGGGCAAGAGCTTCGTCTTCCTCTCTGGCTGTGCGAGCTCTCCTCTGCAGGTTGAATGCGGCATTTGTCTCCCTCCAGGAAAAGCATCGACCCGATGCTCGGCTACAGAATACGCGGTGTATCTATAGTTGACGTATTACGCAACTGGCTCACTGAAATATGGCTTCATTCGCACAACGTGTACGATTTCAGATTTTTGAGCTCGCGAGGAACTGTCAGGGATGACCTCATAATTCACGTCACTTAGGCGCCGTATAACATTGTAGGGACCAAAGTACTTCTTCAATAACTTTTCACAAAGGCCGCGTCGGCGAATAGGGCTCCAGACCCACACTTTCTCGCCAGGTTGATAAGGGACGTATCGGTGTCGCAGGTTATAACGTTGTGCAACGTAACTCTGCTGTCGGGCGATTCGCACGCGTGCTAGCTGCCGTGCCTCTTCAGCTCGTTGGGTAAAGGCTTGAACATCCGTGTCTGTATCCTCGCAGTCGTGCAGCAGCATGGCATCAAGCATTGTCGTCACTTCACGGCCATAAAGAAGACTAAATGGCGTGCTCCGTGTAGTTTCCTGCTGCGCCGTATTATAGGCAAACGTCACGTATGGTAGAACGTCGTCCCAATTTTCATGATCCACGTCGATGTACATACTAAGCATATCAGCAATTGTCTTGTTGAGGCGTTCTGTTAAGCGTTGGTTTGTGGGTGGTAGGAGGTAGTTTTTCGATGCGCTGTTCCACTCAACTCAAGCACTGACTTGAGGAGCATAGCCGTGAAAGCGGTACCTCTGTCTGTTATTATAACTCTAGGAGCGCCATGCCTCAGAAGGATATTTTCAATGAAAAATCGTGCCGCTTCTACTGCGGTTCCACTTGATAAAGCCTTTGTTTCTGTGTAGCGAGTAAGATAGTCCGTAGCGACAATTACCCACTTATTTCCAGTATGCGAAGTCGGGAATGGTCCAAGGAGATCCATTCCGATTTGTGCAAAAGGCATGGTGGGCACTTGAACTGGTTGCAACAATCCGGTTGGTTTTAAAGGTGGCGATTTTCGTCGTTGACAATCCAGGCACCTGCGCACGTAATGCTTTACAGTGCCTGGAAGCTTCGGCCAGTAGTACTTTTGTTGGATTCTGGCCAATGTGCGCGTGTATCCGAGGTGGCCGGAGGTTGGCTCATCGTGGCAAGCGCTCAGGATCTCATCGCGAATGGATGTCGGGACGACAAGTAAGTGGGCATTTCCGCTGGGGGCAAAGTTCTTCTTGTATAGGACACCACTGTGCAAGCAGAATGATGGCAAGCTCCTTGCAAATATCTTGGGAACGCTTGTAGACTGGCCGTTAAGAAAATTAATAAGAGGGAGCAACTCACTGTCTTCTTTCTGCTTAGACGAAATGGTGACCGTGTCGACCACTCCTAAAAATGCCATGTCATCATCTTCTGAGACATCATCTTGCTTTATAGGCGACCTGGATAAGCAATCAGCATCAGAGTGCTGTCGTCCCGACTTATAGACGACCGTCATATCGAATTCTTGTAGGCGTAAGCTCCAGCGCGCTAGCCGACCGGATGGGTCCTTCAAGTTGGTCAGCCAGCAAAGAGAGTGGTGGTCGCTGACTACGTGGAAGGGACGGCCGTAGAGGTATGGGCGAAACTTCAGAACTGCCCATACTACAGCAAGACATTCCTTTTCCGTTGTGGAATAATGGGACTCGGCACGGGAAAGCGTCCTACTTGCATATGCAATCACTCTCTCGGCTGAGTCTTGCCAGTGGACGAGTACAGCGCCTAAACCTACGTTGCTGGCATCAGTGTGGATCATGGTTGGAGCGTCCTCGTCAAAGTGAGCAAGGACAGGGGGTGTCTGCAGGCGCTGTCGTAGACCGTCAAATGCTGCTTGTTCCTCTTCGCCCCATAAAAATGGAGCATCGTCTCTCGTTATGCGTGTTAAGGGCGACGCTATGTGCGAGAAATTGGCGATAAATCTGCGGTAGTAGGCGCAAAAGCCAAGAAAACGTCTTACGGCCTTCTTTTCTGTTGGCACCGGAAATTTTCGGACGGCGTCGATCTTGTCGGGGTCCGGACGAACACTTTCATGGCTCACCACATGTCCTAAGAATCGGAGTTCCTTGAAACAGAAATGACATTTCTCAGGTTTCAGCGATAAGCCAGCGGACCGTATTGCTCGAAATACTAATAGCAGCCGTCTTAGATGTTCCTCGAATGTTGGTGAGAAAACAATGACGTCGTCGAGGTATACCAGACACGTCTGCCATTTAAGGCCTGATAGGACGGTATCCATCAGTCTCTGAAATGTTGCTGGGGCTGAGCACAATCCGAAGGGCAAGACTTTAAACTCGTAAAGCCCGTCAGGCGTAACAAAAGCAGTCTTTTCTCTGTCCCGCTCATCTACCTCGATTTGCCAATAACCGCTTTTCAGGTCCATCGACGAGAAGAAGCGTACATGCCTCAGCCTGTCAAGTGAATCGTCAATACGCGGTAGTGGATATACGTCTTTCTTTGTCACGCGGTTCAGCTTGCGGTAGTCTACACAGAAGCGTAAGCTGCCGTCTTTCTTCTTAACTAGCACTACCGGTGATGCCCAAGGGCTTTTTGACGGCTGAATGATGTCATCATTGAGCATTTTCTGGACTTGTTCTTGGATTGCTTCGCGTTCTTTCGGTGCCACGCGGTATGGGTTTTGTCGAATTGGTCTTGCCGTCTCTTCCGTTATTATTCGGTGCTTTGTCAGTGGCGTTTGATTTACCCTCGAGGTCGACGAAAAACAATCTTCAAACTGTCCGAGAATATCTAGAAGACTCTGCCTCTGCGCTGGCGATAAATCTGTGCTCACGTCGACAGGCAGTGGTGTTGAAGCGGCCGGTGTCTCTGCCTGTTGTACTGCGAAGCACTCGCGGAATTCTACAATTTCTTCGAAGTATGCAACTGTGGTACCCTCTGCAATGTGTCAACCCTCGTTGCTGAAGTTTGTCAACAGGACCTCTGCTTGCCCAGACACTACACTGACGAGACTTCTGGCAATAGCGATTCCTCGAGAGAGTAAAAGCGTCGATATTTGTTCCGCGACACCTTCTCCACTATGCTGAGTGTTACACGTGACAGAGACGAGGCGGCATGACAACGGT
The DNA here is from genome assembly GCF_043290135.1 of Rhipicephalus microplus. Taxonomy (NCBI): domain Eukaryota; kingdom Metazoa; phylum Arthropoda; class Arachnida; order Ixodida; family Ixodidae; genus Rhipicephalus; species Rhipicephalus microplus. The sequence goes on along the minus strand of NC_134702.1, from coordinate 136,748,940 downwards.
GGCATGGTCACGTCGTCAATCACGCGCATGGGCTTGCGCTGCAGCACTGCGCTATGGTCCGCTGAGAAGGTCAGTACACCGTCCGGTATATTTATAATGGCACCGTACTCCCGCAGGAAATCCATACCCAAGATGGCCTGTTTACAACGCTCAGCAAGAATAACGAAGGTTGCCACGAATGATGAATCCCCGATCTTGATTCGTGCGGTGCACTTTCCGGTAGGTGTCAGCAGGTGGCCTCCGGCTCCTCTAATTTGCGGCCCCGTTCATTCCATTTTTACCTTCTTGAGTTGGTCGGCCAGACTCGCACTCATTATTGAAAAGTCCGCACCAGTGTCGACCAGTGCGGTCACGTCGTGACCGTCAATTGAAAGTGTAATGTCGGCGGTGACAATCTCGTCTTTCGTCGGTTCATTCGAAATGTGCGGCACTTCATGCGGCGGTAATGGGGGATTTTCAAATCTTCGGCAATTCGCAACCTTCCCCCCTAAGGTCGCTGCTTTTAGTTTCCCCGGCGTGGACTGGGAGACCTTCCTCTCGCCATGTCCGTGGTGCTACCCCTATTAGATCGGGGAAAATGACTTGGGGAGGGCGAGCGTGGCCGGAACCCAGGAGAAACGTCTCGCGGGATCGTCGCGCTCGTTTCAACGTTGCATCTTCCGTCGAAATAGCGCCGAGGGGTTGTGGACGGAAATCCTTGATACCCGGCAACGCGATGAGGACAATACCGCACGATGTGGCCTGCTTCCCCACAATGGAAGCACAGGGGCCTGTAGTCAGGGGTACGCCATATGTCGGTTTTGCGGAGTGGGGGTCGCATCGGCGTCGACGTTTCCTTGTCGTACCAAGGCACTGTCGGTGGCTGTTGCTGGTGGTACTGTTGAGGTGGCGGCACGTTAGATCTAGGCTGTCGACGGAGAATATCTGCATATGTTGGCCTTACTATTTCAGTGTTCGGCTCGGGAAGTGAAAGCGCTTGCCTTATTTCTTGGCAAACAACTTCTGTGACCGACGCAATCGCGCAGTCATTCGGTGTGGCAGCGAGCTTCTTCACCTCTTCTTGTACAATTTCGCGTATCAGGTCACGCAAAGAACGCTCGTCAGGTGTCACGGTGGTCACGGCGGTTGCGCTGATTTGTCTGCTGTTGTTTGGACGGTCGTACTGGCGGTACCGTAGCTGTAGTGCGCGTTCTATGGCGGTCGCCTCCTTCGAAAATTCGTCGACGCTTGAAGGTGGGTTCCGTACGAGACCAGCAAACAGCTGCTCTTTAACACCACGCATGAGGTGGCTGATCTTTCTGTTCTCGGACATATCGGGATCGGCTCGATGAAAGAGACGAGCCATGTCCTCAACAAACATTGCAACAGACTCGTTGGGCTTTTGTATCCGAGATTCAAGGAGTCGTTGTGCCTGCTCCCGCCTTTCGGTGTTTGCGAAGGTGTCCAGGAACTTCCGCCGGAACTCGTCCCACGTTGACCACACGCGATTCGTGAACCACGTGCGAGCCCCGTCTTGAAGAGGGAAATACACGTACCCCAACTTCTGTGCGGCGTTCCACCCGTTAACGTTGGCTGTGTGCTCGAACTCCTCAAGCCAGTCATCTGCGTCCTCATATGTGTTGCCATGAAAGTCCACAGGAGTTTTAGGGGTGAAAACAGTCACCTGTGTCGTGCTTGGGCTCGTCATGGTGGGGCAACTGCTTCCCGGCGCAGTCATGTTTTCCGTCCAAGGACCGAACTCTGGGCTCAGGCCTAACAGGCGGCGGCTGGCGCGGTGAACGGGGGTTTCGACGAGCGGAAGCGGAAGTCTTTGTAGACTAGATCCCGGGCTCTTGGAAGGTGTCCTGGACATGTACCCAGCACCTCCACCAGTGTCACGACGCAGACACAGCAGGAGTTCAATATAGAAGAGCTCACTTTAATTAAAAATGAAAGGCGCTCGGAAAGAGGACCGGGCAAGAGCTTCGTCTTCCTTTCTGGCTGTGCGAGCTCTCCTCTGCAGGTTGAATGCGGCAATATGTAGAACCGAACCATTTGAAGACACTTAAGGAAGCGTTCAAGCTACTACATTTAAGAAAATTACAACATGTTCGAGGACCAACAAAAGTCGAACTCATTGGTACCTACTTGGTACGAGAGCAAAACAAAAAAAAATCGGAGAAGATGTAATTGCTTAACAGGTGTTCAATTTTTACAAACGGACAATGTCGTTGTGGTGTGTCATTTAATAGAGTTTCATCAATAATGGATGTGTGCCACAACAATTGTGCAAATCAATCGCTTCCAACCAGTCCGCTAAACTGAGCAAGGCATCACTTATCCTGAACAATAGTAGACGATGGTAGCGGAGCTGAGAGACCCTTCACTAGGGGTCATAGACATCCGACTGAAAGCTGCGTTGACAGGTTGCGTGTGCGTCCGCAAAACTACGGAGTAGGGCAAAGCAACACTCCATTGCACAGTTTGCTGCGAAAACAAGTGCAACTGCAGCGTACGAAACAGCGACTGAGCTAGTTTTAGGCGTATTTGACTATCGAACTCTTAGAAAAAGAGCTCGAAATTTTTGTCCGCTAGTAAGACGCGGCACCCGACTGCCATGAATTTCTTGCTGGTTCACTCTCCACAACGACGGCGAAAATTAAAGCAGAAGCAACAGCTCCGCGCTCTACGAGAAAAGACCCCAGCCGGCGCTACAGTTGCGTAGTGAATTGCTACGGATGTTAAAGTCTTCATTTTACTGTTGTCCGCTGCTTTCGCGAAGCAGAACGGCGAGACCACTGGACATGGGCTGTTGTGTTGGGTAAGCGAATCACTCGCGTTGCCTACAGCCGTGCGCGTGAGAAAGTGATAATGTAGGTCTCCTGTTATTCTCTTGAGTAGCTTTATTATCAAATGTAACCGTACTGACTTTGATTATGAAGCTTGACAGAGCCTCTGACCACTATGCGCACCCTGCAGCAGTAGACAGGTGACGCGCACAATAAACATCGCACATGCCGCCACTGCCGATTACCTGAAGCTCCACAGCAATACGCCTGATGGCTTTCAAGACTCTAAGTTCTGGCCTTATCTATGAAATGCGAACATTCACGTCATACAGGTAAGTCGCAAAATGATTGTGACCACAATAGGTATTTCTTTTCTTGCCGCTGGTCTCCGCGATTGCCGGAGCTATTTCGGAGGCCTCGGTTTTGCCTTTCGTTGTACACCGAAAAAGTGGAGACACATGTATCTCTATTTGCAGTTTATACAAACAGATGACAACCATCAACAGAAGATTCTAGCATGCGTAATGAAGCAGTTCCACACACAGGATGCGAGAGATCAATTGAGAATGCAACTGCAATGGCGAAAATCGCCAGGGCTATTCGTGCCGAATAAAGTGAGCTTTGTACCACTGATCGTTAGATTGATTGCTCGTGTATGCACTTCATCGCTTTGGCATCATGTGTATGCCCAAGTTTCACGCATTTAGACGTTGCAGAACGCACGTCATAGGTCCCGCGATGCCATGCGATATCTCGATGCCATGCGCTGCTCGCTTGCACTTAAAGTGCCACTTGCAAAATGCCGAAATGACTGAAACATCTTTCGCCTTGTACCCACAGTTCATTTTGATGAGCTTCCTACATTTATGAAGCGAGCTTGGATTGAAGGAAGAAGTTTGGAAGCTCCTTAGTTTTCAGGAAACTGAAAGTTAAGGACCTGCCTTAATTTGTTTGCCTTAATTAAGGACCTGCCTTAAGAGGAGGGCCTATGCACGTTCGCTTGCGAACGGCATTGTTTGCACTACCCAGGTATGACCAGCGAGTCAATGGGGGCACTGATTGCGACGTTTTTTGCAGTGCCGCCTGGGCAAAGTCTGACGTGTATAGAAAACTGAAGCTGGGCGTGTAGTGAGAATGACGCTGGGCGTGTAGTGAGGAACTAAAGGAAGGCGCATGCTAAGGATGTTGAAAATTCGGCATCATAAGGTATACATTTCGCTACACCAAAGGTGCTCATCATAAAAATAGCTCTCGGATCACTACATGCCTCGCCCTTCTCGAGGTTTCACGCTTGTGAAGCTGAAACACCCTTCTGTATATGCTCCGCCCCTCTCCAGTTTTTTTTTTCTTAATCGACATTTAAAGCAAGACGTGCACATGCAAAAGGGTGCCCAAAATTAATGAGACCGACCCTGCGCTGGGCACAGCTGCCGTGGTACGCAGTTCTCCCACTAGGTGAGCATCTGTCCACACATTCCGAGTTCTTTTCATTTGCGGAAATTTAGAAACATTCACGTTGTTTTTGCTTAAACAGCCTATAGATGCAAAACTTTATTAAATGCGAAGCATTTTTTCAGTGAACTTCGGCAACCTTTAGAGCATCTATCTATCTATCTATCTATCTATCTATCTATCTATCTATCTATCTATCTATCTATCTATCTATCTATCTATCTATCTATCTATCTATCTATCTATCTATCTATCTATCTATCTATCTATCTATCTATCTATCTATCTATCTATCTATCTATCTATCTATCTATCTATCTATCTATCTATCTATCTATCTATCTATCTATCTATCTATCTATCTATCTATCTATCTATCTATCTATCTATCTATCTATCTATCTATCTATCTATCTATCTATCTATCTATCTATCTATCTATCTATCTATCTATCTATCTATCTATCTAGCTGCCTACGACTTTTAACTCTCCTGGCCATTTACATAATGATATCGTTACCAAACTGAGTATGGCATTGTAAGACTGTACGAAGAACATATTTGTCTAGTCTTAACAGAAAAATCATTATATATGTGTCATGAATGCTATGTTTTACATTTCAAGGTCCTGCAGCTCTTGCGGTGGTTCCGTTCAAATGGCATGTTGCAAAACTGGTACGGTATGACATGATTGCATAACAAACACAAGTGACAGACCCTAAAATTAAAATTATGGCTTGCGTGTCATGTAGCAACATGAATACATTGACAACATGACTACATTCGCCCCGGTTGCCGTCGGGCCGCCCCAACTGACGCTGGTCGCGCGGGTCGTGCCTGGCGTGAGATTCTAGAGTGCTCGCGTTTGGCTAAAGTAGCTTCGCTGTGCCCAGTGTGCGCGCTCGTCCACGCTACATTGGTGTGTATGGGGCCATTTACGATGTGCTCACGGCCGTTTTGCTAGCTCCACATATACCAAATTTGGTGTTAGATGACATCAATGGATGATGGAATATATTACTGGTGCAAACATGATAATCCTGACACGTGTGTCACGTCAGAACATGACAACATGCCACGCTCATAGCGTGCTCGCGGCCGTTTCGCTAGCTCCAGATATAATAAATTTGGTATCACGTGACGTGAATAGATGACGAAGCTAAACGACACATCTAAACATAATAATCATGACACGGAAGTCATGTACGACATCATTTACCTCCACCTCGCAACGTTGTGCGGATTTTAAAGTGATATACAAATCTTTTTCATTCGCGCTTTGCGCGATTGAAAAACCATGATTTTGGCAGTGATGATAAAACTACACTTAGAGTGCATGGTAACGCGCTTAGCTTGGGATACCATAATCATAATGTAACCTTTTTAACTCTGGTTGTGGCGCGTATAAAATCGATTCCCACGGTACGTAGGGTCTGCCAATTTTTTACGGAGTGGTAAAACAAGCACTACGACGAGTCGCTTGTAGCAAGTTTATAGCAAAAAAGCCTCGTTCGATTCAAAGCTGTTTTTCTTACAACACAGCCAACCTTTACTGGTAAACTTTTTTTTTACTCAATCGTTGAAACTTGAGGCACGAGATTCTACGCCATCTTTTTTATCGACGAATTTGATCCATTCATTTGAACTGAGCTCAAAACTCTCGAGATGACATAAGCGGCTCTTAATTGGCTTACTGTCCGCTGGGTCGAGTTTGCATCTGCCGCGAGCTCCCTGTTTTAGGTAGAGGATCAAGCTTGAGGAGAGACAGTAAGTAGGTTACTACTTTGAAGCACCTTGTTCTTGATATTTTTTTTGTCCCAAGACCCCAAGCTACGCCTTTTCCGCTCAGTTACGTTCGCCTGCTTTCTAATCTGTGGCTATTCATCATCAGTGTCTTAAGGTGAATACCACCTTTGATTTTGGCAGTGATGATAAAACTACACTTAGAGTGCATGGTAACGCGCTTAGCTTGGGATACCATAATCATAATGTAACCTTTTTAACTCTGGTTGTGGCGCGTATAAACGCAACAACAGGACACAGCGCCACCACACAGCGCAAAAAACAAGGCGTGCAACACTCGATATACGAAGCCTCGGCGAAAAGGACGTGAACTACAAAGCAAATCTGAAGCGAAACTCAAGATCCACGTGTTTCTAAAGTAACTGCGAAGGAGACCAATCACCATGCAGAAAAAATGGCGAAGAACAGAAGGACGCAAAGGGGACGAGAAGGAAGAGAATAGACGACGTGTGCGGCGCCGAGTACAATGACTGGCGGCACTTTTTCAAGATCAATAAGTTTTAAACAATGTTTAGAGAAGTGCCACCATAGTTGAATGATCCGCGATGATATTATTCTGAAGTGCAAGATGGAAATGAACACGTCTTTGTCTTTTCGATTTCATGGCCCACACCAGTAAAAATAAAATGAGAAATGACAGTCCGAGCAGGCGAAATTTTTCGTAGTGGTTTTCTAAACATTTTGCGGTCCAAGGCATCTCTCAATAGCATGACTTTCACAATAAAGAAGCTATTTGTGTTGAATCAATGTAACAGCAAGTAAAAAAACTGAATGCTATGATGCTCATTCATTCAAAATTTTCAGATCAGCCTCCTTTTTTATGCGAAGAATGGCGCTGCCTGCATTCTTCTTTGCCTTGATTAGGCAGTTTGTGCATAAAAACGGCAAACGTTTTTTTTTTCAGGGACAGCACCTTCGCAATCAGTTTTTTTTTTTGTTTCGTCAGGCAGTCAGATAGTTGTTGACGTATAAAGGCCCTGGTTCTGCTCCATGGAATCCAATGACGTGAGTCTGAAGGAAGTGATTGCGTGCCTTTCTAGTGAACACTTTTTCGGCCCTTGAAGTTGACCTTGCAATTACAGTTTTTGCCTCAGAAGCAGAAGGAACTCAGTGAGCAATGTCTATGTCATCCTTCAACACAGGGCAATAAATTTTATTTCTAGTGACCTGATCAACAGCGACACAATCTTAGCCTTGAATACACGGCACGGCCTTCAGCTCAAAATTTTTGCGATACAATTGATCGAAAACGTGAACTCTTCTTTTAGAGCTGGTCTTTAATTCATTAGAGGTGAATCCTTAATTTTGAGGGCCTTGTTTTCGCATTTGAGACCCTTAAAAGTGTCATTAATGTGCGCCAGGTTCAACTAGTGTTCATTGAATTCATTCTCAAAGACTGTTGTGAACATTTGAGCTTCGGTGGATACCTTGAGTTGAATGCTCGCAAGAACACTGGACAGTTCTTCTGCAAATTGCTTTCAAGCCTGGGATGACCATTCGCATGCGAGGGCGTGGCAAATAATAGGCAAACACTTTTGCAAAGGCGGCAGTGGCAATATGAAATAACGAAAAACACACAAAGCTGTCTCTCAGAACATGACAACATGTTGAAAATTCGTTGAAACATGTTGAAAATATTACAGCAGCCTCTCCTGCTGTAAGCCTCTCCTGCTCGAGCAGGAGAGGCTTACAGACATGCTCGCTCACAGTTGCAACCACCACCACAGCTGTACGTGTTCCAGAGGAGATGGCTTCTCTATGGGGCCAGAAGGAGACTGCACTGCCGTTTAGTTGCAGAGTAGACTGCGATGACTGCTTAATTACACCGAGGCATGCGCTGAAGATCACCTTGGAATAATCCGTGCTTGCGATATCTGTGCAGAGAACAGGGGATGCTTCGAAAGTTGCAACCAGCACCACTTCAAAGGATGAGTACGTAAGACTTTTATTTCGTATTGTTTTACACAGTGGTGTTTTGTAACGCAAGAATTACCAGCATCAAAGGGAAGTCGATGCAAGCTTTACTTCATAGGAACAGCAAGGGGTTCCCAAAAGCTACACTACTGTTCAGAAGAAACGTAGTGGTTCTTTATTTCATTCGGCTCAATTAGAAGCTTTATCAATTGTACCGAACCAACTATAGCCCAAACTTCTGTTCTCTAGCTACGCTATCTCAATATTGAGATGGATGAAAACCAGCGATCGTATCAATATGTCATCCTTTTTTTTTACGTAGGACACTTTCACAGCTTATGTCGATAACGTAGCCTTATGCCTTGACAAAATAGTGCATTTGTGCAACAGTGGACAATATACGCTGTCGTCGCATGGTCAGCATTGCTCAGACAAATGGGCAAATACAGTGATTCTTTTCAGGTTGCACTTATGTTAGTGAACTTTTTGCTAAAACGCCACCGGGGCTGTCGTCCTTAGACGTACATCCGCACATGTGGTATAGGTATGTTTTGTGCAACCCTGCTTGCGCAGCTGACGAATATGCCTTGTCATCATCGTTTCTTTTCATTTATTTTTTGCTCTGTGCGATCTTTAACGCTCGAAGAAATGCCACTCAGCATGGTTTGCATGAAAAAACACTTAGTTCCATCCTTGCCCCCTATAGCTTTAGTTTGTGTGACGATACATCAAAATACGAGAACAAGGCTATCTATTGTTGTGTACTGGCTTCGACTTTCTTTTTCACTGCCTTCTTGTCTTCTTTAAGCTTTTTAGGTACTTAAGAGCTTCTGAGCGAATACAGAGGAAGCACACTCGGATTCGTCCAGTCTTTTGACTCGCTCGGAACACTCCATTTGGTCTGAAGCGAGACAAACGAGAGAAAACCCTGTAGCAAAAAAGCAAGCTCCTAAAACTGCTAACGCTTTCTCAAATATGGGAAAGAAGGAAGCACAGTCACTCTGTGCTGTTTGCCACAGAATCCTGCAATGTGTGTATTGGTGGCACATTTTAATGAAAAAAAAAACTGATGCTACAGTGGCTTGCGTGTCTGATATAAGTTGCGACGGACTGAAAGGTCGAAGGTTCGACTCGCAAGGGCAGAACGTTTTTATTTTTTTTCTGAGTGTGCGTGTTTTTCAACGTCAATCCCATGATGAAACACGTCTCTGAAATCTGGGTGCATGCTGGCTTAAAACACTTTTGTTTTGAAAATAAACAAATAGCCAAGTTATGAATACAGAGGAAAGAAAGACAAATCCCTACTCCGCAGTTCACATAGCTTTCACTTGAAATGAAACTTGCTTGAATATATCATTTCTTTGGGTTGGTGCGTCCGGCCAACTTCCATAAAGATATTTCAGCTGTCTCGGCTTTGCGTCTCAATGGCCGGTGCTTTTCTTTGTGATACTTCACCGGGACGTTGTACTATTATTTCCGGCTGATTTCTATTTTTTAAGGCTTATGATAATATTACTGTAATTTTTGTAATCTCTATTTATTAAATGAAACGAGTTGCATAAGAACTAATCACTGCATGCAGACTCACACGTGTGTTCGAGCTATATTAGACAAAGATTTTGTTAAAAATATCTATCTATCTATCTATCTATCTATCTATCTATCTATCTATCTATCTATCTATCTATCTATCTATCTATCTATCTATCTATCTATCTATCTATCTATCTATCTATCTATCTATCTATCTATCTATCTATCTATCTATCTATCTATCTATCTATCTATCTATCTATCTATCTATCTATCTATCTATCTATCTATCTATCTATCTATCTATCTATCTATCTATCTATCTATCTATCTATCTGTGGTCGTTGGTTTGACTTCATATCTGAGGACATCTAAGCATCATAATATTAGTGCTATGTCATTTCGGTCAAATACGTCACGGAGCCCCTTTGCAGTATCACATGTTGCGCACATCTACACATCGTTTCCTCGGGAATGCAGGTATACATCCTGGTCTTTCAAGAGCGTGCACTACACTGGCGTTTAAGTGTTATAACTTAATGTCTGACGTATTATGAGCACACACGTTAGGTCACATACGTCAGTATTATCGAAACAAAGTGCGCTCTATTGTGTGATGTCGATACTACGAAACTTTCACTTTCTTATTCGTACGGTGTCAAGCAACGTGGAAAATCGGCTTACTGAATAATAGAGGACACATGCAATGCTGATTGCACAATCATAGTTGGAGCCCACGCTGGGACCACATTTGATGTTTGTATGAATTTATGTCTCTCATAGCTGTACATCATTATCGGCGTAACTATATACCTACAGCAGGGCGAAGGCCTCTTCGATGTCCCGCAAATCAACACAGTACATACGTTGTGCGTCTGCTTTTTTCGTGCAGTATGTTAGTGGACTAGTACGGATATACACAGCGGACGTCATCTGCCTGCCGTCATCATGGCGCGTCCAAACACTGCGCCCCAGCAGCCACTGCCAGGGGTCATCGTCACACGTCCACGGTTGCCGATATACAGGGTGTCCCACATAACTTTAGCCAATAATTTGATAATGAAAGGCACTTAGAAGGCAAATTGAACCGAATGCATACTACTTGCACTAGCCTGTAGGTACTCAGGCAATTGTTTTATTTCTTGCCATGCTCTATATAATTATTTATTAATTTCCTAATTTCTTTATATGGGCTGGAAATCAAAAATATCAACACTGAGATGTAGAGCACTTTCAAAAACCACCGACTAAATTGTTCCTGTACGAAACTTGTCGCGCTGTTATTTTTGCCACGTTGTGAAGAAAGACCCCCATATTTGAAAAAAAGCCATGTGACGGACCGCCAGCACATTGCTTTAGTGCTTCCATACGCTTTTTTTTTACAACGTGGAAAAAATAACGACGCTAGACCTATCGTACAGGAGACAATTTAAATGGTGGTTTGTGAAAGTGCTCTAAATCTCAGTGCTTATAATTTGAACTTGTAGTCCATATTTATAAAATTAGGTAGTTATTATTTATTATAATTTGTATGGGGAGAAATAAAAAGAGCCTGCGTACGTACAGGCTAGTGCGAGTAGTACGCGTTTGGTTCGATTCGCCACTGAAGTGCCTTTCATTTTCAAATTCTTTGCTTGAGCTGTGTATTGCACCCTGTATATCGGCGACTCGATTGCATTCTATCAGAAAAAGTTGCTTTTTCTTGTGTAAGGAGATTTCTCAGAAGCATTTGAAACAATGAACCCTGTCCTTAAGACGACGGCGTTTTTGGGATTCTATAAATAAGTACACAATTTAAAAAAATGTTGCGTATTCTCTTGGGAATTTCGGACCTCCAATTCGTTTCATCTATCCAATTCACTAATCCGCAAGAATGAATATTAGCGGATTACTACGGCAATTTTACATTTATAAACTTTTCTTTGCCACTTTTCGTGGGCGATGTGATTTGATGCAAAAATGGGATATAGGTGTGGAAATTCAGTACGGATACGGCTCTCCTGCTTATCCCACCACTCACCCTCTAAAGTGCATACGAAAATATCCCCTTCCATGAGAAAGAACCAAAGTTTTGCGATGGCAAGCAATCTTCTGGGGGCATTTCACCCTTGTAGATGTTCCATAGGCCTTTCTATGCCATGATGCTACGAAATCAATATGTTGGAAAATTGCTTGTTTTACAGTATAATTTGGTTTAGTGAAATATACGTAGTCATTTGACTGTGCTACATTCAACAAACAAAATCATTTGGCTCGGACATCCTGAAGCTCAGATACTTGCAAAGGCTTTTATTTTACTGCGTATAGTGTGTGACCTAATAATTGAAAAAGATTTATTAAAACGTGGTCGTCTGAAACGTAAAAAAAACCCTTTTCGAGATAAAAATTGCGGGACCCTTAGGCTTCGCCTTTAATAGTTGAACGCAATAGCGAAATCTAGCCCCTTCAACCGCTATGTTCACACTTAATAATATATTTTGTTACACACACACGCGCACAAACGCGAGCACGCGGAAGCGCAACGTATCTCTAGCAATAGTACAGGTTTTAGATCTATTTAACGGCACTTTCTTAACAACTTCATGAAAATATTGTGCAATAATATAGTCACATGGTAATGCGTTATGAACTGTGCGTAGGCGTGACACTTGTATTCATGAATGGTCACCATAAAAGCTCCTTCTCCGCGGTCATTTTGTCTCACTCTGTTCAGCCAGCAATTGGGAGTTCTCTCACGGCTTCGGTCGCATAGTCTAAGCATGCCGTGTTTTGCTCTCGGCATTTTGTGCCTCGGTCAAGCGGGGCCTCCCTCATCGTCGAGCACCAGTTGACACAGATTCTGCATGAAGTGTCACAGATAAAGCAGTGTGGGTAGTGCTCCAAATTGCGCGTGCTTGAACGTTAGCATCGTTCTGGCTTGTTAATTGTGGGGCACTACTTGACATGCATGTCCCGCAGGCACTGATTGATGAGCAAGACTGTGAAGTACGGCCACTTCCTTCTGCTAGAACGGCGTTCTTTTGTAGGCGAGACATATTTTTCATTTTTCACAATGTCTCGCAGTTGGAACACACACACTTACACACACACACACACACATACACGCACGCACGCACGCACACACACGCACACACACACACACACACACACAAACACACACACGCGCGCGCGCGTGCACGCGCGATTGGTACATACAAGTTTTTGATCTAAAGCAAAAGTGGCATGGCCTCCAAGTTACACGCCACGCGCTCGCCATGTCGGAGGCCACAAATGTCTCACAATGCCTCAAAGATGGCGGCACATTATCTAGCGTTTGCTGCTTGCTTCATCAACGCCTCTGGAAATGCATGATATGTTTTCCGCTAGATGAATAGAGTTGTCCGTTTTGAGAGCTGTTAACTTCCTCTGTGTTTTTAGCGGCGATGACTGCACTTTCCTGGCCTTTTTCGCGTAGTTTGATGGCCTACAAAATGCGTCTAAAAATCGCCAAATAGGCTCGTTTTCTTCATCGAGGCCTGTCGACCGGCATGCGTTAAGGAGACTCCTCCGACCACATGGCTTTTATGTGGTGTTCCTTCCCCCCAAGCAACTGCAAGTACCATGGTGGCTTTGTGGCAAGACACCTGCTTTCCACGCGAACAGCCCTGGTTCGATCCTTAATGGGACGAAAAATTTTATTTTTATTTTATCTGCTTTCTCGAATTTTTGTTCACGGACGACTTTTCGCTCACAATCAACGGTGCCGACGCTGATGGCGGAATTTCTGGGACAGGAGCTCTCTAACGCTATTGCGTTAAGAACGCAGCGCTGGAACGTCCCCAGCCTTGATAATCCTATAATAGTTGGCTGCACGACGTGGGCGCCCCTGTGGCATCGAAGTTCCAGCATCTTCACTTGGAATAATATTCGAAGTACGCAAGTGCCAGCATGCTTCTTTAATACCAAATCTCGTAATGAAACAGCGCTGGTAACCTTGGTTTTCACAAAACAGGGTGGTGTCGTAAATACGAGCACGCTTTCGCAGGCGCTCACTCTGAGAAAACATCTTGACTAGGACAACTGTCACATACTTAAAAAAAAACCATTGCTGCAGCCATTCCCCTGAAGAAGAGTGCATAAACAGAAACAGGAACCTATCCATCAGGCTTCGACGCTCAAAGACTACCTATGTAAGCTGCTGTCAATAACACCACTTGTATAGGCGGCTGAATGCGCGGAAGTGCCTTCTGTTGTGACACTTTCGAGATGAGCATGTAAACAAAACCTTCATCCTTGGCCTTTATATATATGTATATATATTGTCACGGGGTCGTGACGTGGCCAGACAGGAAACTTCGTGTTGGGATTTAACTGTTTATTTGGGCGAACCTGTGCCCGGTAAAGGGAAAGTCTAATTACAGCAGCAGTCTTGCATAGATAGCAGTCTCGGACTGATAGCGGCAAACGCAGCGTCGGCCTTCGATAAACAACTGACAAGCGGCGAAGCGCGTCGTCATTTATACCCTTGCCGTCGAATGTTCTAGCGTTATCGCTGGCGGTGGCGTAGGTTCCAGAACAATCTGTACCGTTCGCACAATGGGCGTGATCTTATCGAAATGATCTACTACAGTCCGGAACCTTCTCGAAACCTGCAGGCGCGGTTTGCGCCGAGAATCGTGTGGTGTTTCGGAACGATAACAAAAACTTGTGAAATGGAACGTGGCATTGCCCCCCTTTGAAAAAAGGCATCGTCCCGATGCTTTAACTAAAGACGAAGGTACAATAATAATGCAAGAAAGTACAATGAATAAATTACAATACAACAATAATAAAAAAACACTGTTTCAGTTTGTTAACGTGCATGAAACGGCTTGAGGCGCGCGACATGGACGACTTCAGGTCGCGATCGGCGTCGTTGAGAGATCGTGATGCCGTCGGGGACAACATCGTAATCAAGTGGGCCGAGACGTCGAACCACCTTGTACGGTCCGAAGTACCGTCGCAGAAGCTTTTCACTTTGTCCACGTCGGCGTATCGGCGTCCACACCCAAACACGTTCACCGGGCTGGTATTCCACGAAGCGTCGTCGAAGGTTGTAACGGTGGCTGTCGGTCGTCTGTTGATTCTTGATACGGAGACGCGCAAGTTGTCGGGCTTCTTCGGCGCGTTGAAGGTACTCGCTCACATCGAGGTTTTCTTCGTCGGTGACGTTGGGTAACATGGCATCGAGCGTCGTTGCCGGGCTCCTTCCGTAGACCAATTTGTATGGAGATATCTGCGTCGTCTCCTGCACCGCCGTATTGTATGCGAAGGTCACATACGGAAGAATGGCGTCCCACGTCTTGTGTTCGACATCGACGTACATTGACAGCATGTCGGCGATCGTCTTGTTAAGCCGCTCGGTGAGGCCGTTGGTCTGTGGGTGGTACGCTGTCGTCCGGCGGTGGTTTGTTTGGCTGTATGCCAAGATCGCTTGAGTTAAGTCGGCAGTGAATGCCGTTCCTCTGTCGGTGATAAGGACCTCCGGGGCGCCGTGACGTAGGACGATATTTTTGACGAAGAACTTAGCTACCTCGGATGCACTGCCTTTTGGCAGGGCTTTTGTCTCGGCGTAGCGGGTGAGGTAGTCGGTAGCTACCACGTTCCACTTGTTTCCGAAAGCCGACGTCGGGAACGGCCCCAGTAGGTCCATACCAATCTGCTGGAAAGGTCGGCAAGGTGGATCAATTGGCTGCAGAAGTCCCGCTGGCCTTGTCGGCGGTGTCTTGCGTCGCTGACAGTCCCGGCATGTCCTCACATAACGAGTGACGTCGGTGGTAAGACGTGGCCAGTAGTACCTTTCTTGTATCCTCGCGAGCGTGCGGGAAACACCGAGGTGCCTTGCCGTCGGAGCGTCGTGCAGGGCCTGCAGGAGTTCTGGTCGCAGAGTTGAAGGCACCACAAGGAGGTACTTAGCTCGAAGCGGTGAAAAGTTTTTCTTTTGTAGAAGACCGTTTCGTAGAAAGAACGACGCAGCTGCGCGCTTGAATACCTATGCGACTTCGGCGGTCCTGCCTTCGAGGTATTCTATCAGGGCTTTAAGTTCCGGGTCGGCCCGCTGTCGTTCAGCGAAATCGTCGGTAGTTATCGTCCCAAGAAGTAGTCGTCATCCGAGTCGTCGGGTAGCGGTTGGTCGACAGGCGCACGAGAGAGACAGTCAGCGTCGGAGTGTTTTTTGCCGGACTTGTAAATGACAGTAATGTCATATTCTTGAAGTCTCAGGCTCCATCATGCGAGGCGACCTGAAGGGTCCTTCAAGGTGGCTAGCCAACACAAGGCGTGGTGGTCGCTCACAACTTTGAAGGGCCTGCCGTAGAGGTAGGGGCGAAATTTTGACGTAGCCCAGATGATGGCGAGGCACTCCTTTTCTGTTGTGGAATAATTTGCTTCTGCTTTGGATAGCGATCGGCTGGCGTAACTAATAACCCTTTCAAGTCCGTCAGCCCTCTGCACAAGAACGGCGCCAAGACCTACGCTGCCGGCGTCAGTATGTATTTCTGTCTCGGCGAATTCGTCGAAATGGGCAAGTAACGGAGGCGTCTGGAGGCGATGTTTAAGCTCCTGGAAAGCGTGTTCCTGTGGCGTTTCCCACTTGAACTCCGAGTCGGCCTTGGTAAGGTTAGTGAGAGGATCGGCGATGCGGGCGAAGTTTTTCACGAACCGCCTATAATAGGCGCACAGGCCCAGAAATCGGCGCACGGCCTTCTTGGCAGTGGGCGGCGGGAAGTCGGCGATGGTGGCTGTTTTCCGTGGATCGGGACGAACTCCAGACTTGCTGATAACGTGCCCCAGAAACAAGAGCTCCTCATACGCAAATCTGCACTTTTCTGGCTTCAGTGTGAGTCCGGACGTCTTGATGGCTTGAAGTACAGCTTCAAGGCGCCGAAGATGCTCGTCGAAACTCGAGGAAAACACGACGACGTCGTCCAAGTACACAAGGCAAGTCTGCCACTTCAATCCTGCCAGTACTGTATCCATAACGCGTTGAAAAGTTGCAGGCGCTGAGCAAAGACCGAAGGGCATCACCTTAAACTCGAAGAGGCCGTCCGGTGTTATAAACGCCGTCTTCTCTCGGTCTCTTTCGTCGACTTCGATTTGCCAATAGCCAGTCTTGAGGTCCATTGACGAAAAGTACTTGGCGTTATGGAGCCGATCAAGTGCGTCGTCTATTCGTGGGAGAGGATACACGTCCTTTCTTGTGATTTTGTTCAGGCGGCGATAATCGACGCAGAAACGTAGGGTCCCATCCTTTTTCTTCACTAACACCACGGGGGATGCCCACGAACTCTTGGACGGCTGGATAATGTCATCTCGCAGCATTTCATCAACTTGTCTCTTCATTGCCTCACGTTCTCGCGTCGAAACCCTGTACGGACTCTGACGGAGTGGTCTGGCATTTTCTTCGGTTATGATTCGATGTTTCGTGAATGGGGTCTGCCGAATTTTTGATGACGACGAAAAGCAATCTTCGTATTGCAGGAGCAGGGCCTTGAGCTGTTCTTGCTTATCGTTCGGAAGTCTGGGATTGACGTCGAAAGCTATGGGAGGGGCTTGGTTCCTCTGAGCAGGTTCCGCAGAATCGGCGAGGGCGAAAGCACTGGTGGCTTCGACAATTTCTTCGATGTATGCGACCGTTGTTCCTTTGTTCACATGTTTGTACTCATTGCTGAAATTTGTGAGCATAACCGTTGCTTTGCCTCCCCGCAGCTCTGCAATTCCTCTTGCGACGCAAATATTTCGGGTGACCAACAGATGCTGACTGCCTTCAACGACGCCTTCCAAGTCAGGTGATTTAGGAGCGCCGACTGAAATAATGATGCTTGAGCGAGGCGGAATGGTTACTTGTTCTTCCAGCACATTCAAGGCATGGTGTCCTGACGGCGTGCGCGGCGGTAGTGCTTCTTCTGTGGATAACGTTATCGACCTTGTTTTTAGGTTGATGACAGCACCATGGAGGCATAAAAAGTCCATGCCAAGGATGATATCTCTCGAGCAACGCTGTAGGACTACGAAGTCTGTAGGATAAATACGGCCGTTAATGGTGACTCTCGCTGTGCAGATTCCTGCAGGCGTTACGAGATGACCTCCAGCTGTACGGATTTCAGGGCCTTTCCAAGCTGTCCTAACTTTCTTTAACTTCGCGGCGAACGACCCACTGATGACAGAATAGTCGGCTCCAGTATCGACGAGAGCAGTCACACTGTGGCCGTCGATAAGAACGTCGAGGTCGCTAGTTCGCCGTCTCGCATGACAGTTAGGGCGTGGCGTCGGGTCACGGCTGCGTCGGCTTGTTCCGCTGCTTCCATGTTGCGTCGTCCGGCCACCTTCGGTAAGTGAGCTTTTGCCTTCAGGGCTTTGTCTGGTTGGTGTTGTGTTCAGAAAGCTCCGTCGCGTCAGCGTCGGCGTCGGAGGATCTTCGGTAGTTCATCGCACAGCAACCGCACCTCCATCAGTTGCTGCCCTTAGTTTCCCGGATACGGGCTAGGAGACTGGCCCCGCGTTGGGCCAGAGTACTGCCGGGGGTGCGGTGACATGTGGCGGCTGGGCGACGGCGAACGGGAAGGACTTTGTGGTGTCCATTGAGTTCCTGCCAGGTAGTCGGCAATGTCACGTGGCCGATCTTCTGGCTGCGGACGTGGTGCATTGACGGCGAAGCCACGCAGTCCCATCTGTCGGTACTGGCAACGGCGGTATGTTTGCCCGGCCTCGCCGCAGTGGTAGCAGAGCGGACGGTTGTCAGGTGCACGCCAAACGTCCGTTTTCCTCGGTGCACTGCGCTGGCCCGCTGGGGAACGGTAGGACGTCGGTTGGGGTGGTGGCGGCGGTGGCGTCTGGAGACGGAAGTGTGACGGGGCGGCGTTTTGGCGTGGACGGGGAGGAGCGTTGTGGCGCACTGCAGCGGCGTAGCTCATAGTTTCTGGCTCGGACGGCGGTGTTTCGGGAATTCGAAGCGATTGCCGGACTTCATCTCGCACAATGTCGGTGATCGAATCCACTTGAGGCTGCGCCGAAGGCAACAGTTTGCGCAGCTCTTCCCGCACGATCGCTCGGATCGTTTCACGCAGGTCGTCGGAGTCACTGGCTTGAGCAGCAGCGCATTCTGGAGTCAGGCGACGATTATACTGTCTGGTGCGCATGTCCAGCGTTTTTTCGATGGTGGTCGCCTCGGATACAAATTCTTGGACGGTGTTCGGTGGATTCCTCATTAGTCCCGCGAAGAGCTCCTGTTTGAACCCTCGCATGAGAAAACGAACTTTCTTTTCCTCAGGCATCTCTGGGTCAGCGTGACGGAATAGGCGGGTCATCTCCTCTGTGAAAATTCCAACCTTTTCATTTGGTAGCTGAACCCGGGTCTTGAGTAGAGCAGCGGCCCTCTCTTTGCGAGCGATGCTTGCGAACGTTTGCAGAAATGCGCCGCAGAAGACATCCCAGGTTCGGAGCGTGGACTCCCGATTCTTTAGCCAGGTCCTTGCGGTGTGTTCCAGGTAGAAGTACACACGACGGAGCTTTTCTTCGTTGTCCCAGTGGTTGAGGGCGGCCACACGGTCGTATGTTTCTAGCCAGGTTTCCGGGTCTTCAAACGATGAGCCATGGAACGTTGGTGGTTCCCTGGGTTGATGAATGACGATCGCGGGCTGGGACGCTCCGGTTGTCATTGTCGCTGCAGTTGAGGTCATGGTCTTGGTCTTGCGCGCCTTGTCTTGTAGAAGGCCGTACTCCGGTGGGAGACCTTGCTGTCGGCGGCTCGTTCGCTGCTCTTGGTTGGCGTCGGTGTCTTCTCCGCGACGGGGGCTGGGTTCACGGCTTGACGGGGGCGTCCGGTACATGAACGAAGCAGCACCTCCACCAGATGTCACTGGGTCGTGACGTGGCCAAAGACAGGAAACTTCGTGTTGGGATTTAACTGTTTATTTGGGCGAACCTGTGCCCGGTAAAGGGAAAGTCTAATTACAGCAGCAGTCTTGCACAGATAGCAGTCTCGGACTGATAGCGGCGAACGCAGCGTCGGCCTTCGATCAACAACTGACAAGCGGCGAAGCGCGTCGGCATTTATACCCTTGCCGTCGAATGTTCTAGCGTTATCGCTGGCGGTGGCGTAGGTTCCAGAACAATCTGTACCGTTCGCACAGTGGGCGTGATCTTATCGAAATGATCTACTACAGTCCGGAACCTTCTCGAAACCTGCAGGCGCGGTTTGCGCTGAGAATCGTGTGGTGTTTCGGAACGATAGCAAAAACTTGTGAAATGGAACGTGGAAATATGCAACGAACCAATGTATTCCCAAAAATAGCTCCTTCGGAATGCTACTGTTCGTTTGCAACTTCAATCTTGATGCACTGCGAAAATTGGTAAACATATATGTTCTTATTGGGATTTATGTTTTTATGTTCGTCATTAGTTATTTAAAATATGAAAATATAAAGTATTCTATGTACGTGAAACTATTTCATTTTATATAGGACTTGAGTATGGCCATTACGTCACACTTTCAGGTCGTGAATGATGTTACTTCTGGCTCTGGTTCTCTCAGCGTAAGAGAAAAAATACCTTTCATCCCTCCTCGTACAGGACTTTGGTGCTTGTGACCTTAAGGCACATATAACTTATCGCTAGACCACCCTTGAGATCGCTCCACCAGCAAACCGATAATTGCAGAGTTTAGCATGTCGATTCCAAGCTTTTTGAATATGCATGACGATTAGCCCCGTAATTTAGGCCACACACGTAGTTGTTAAGTGCTCGTAGAAATATGAATATAGGATGTCTTAAGGTGATTAAACGGAACTTTGAAATAGTTTACTGGTGTTCATTATATTTAGGAATTCTGCACGCCACTAGATCACTTCGTTAATTATTAAAGTGTTACTGTTACACGTGTTATGCAAATTACCAATTTAACGGCTGCGTAGGTCTGTAAAAAAGTGCAGCTCACTTGGTTTCACGGAAACAGGAAACAAATTGAACTACAGGACCGTAAAAGAGACGAACCAAGCACTGCTGACTCTTTCAATATCAATTGACCTAAATAAGCATCCTATTGCACTTTATCACTCAGACTCACCCAAAAGTTCATTTTATCCTTAAGGCTCACTTGAACTCAGACTTACAAAATTATTTATTAACCGGACTTATTCAGATTCAGATTCAATAACATATTTCTGATTTGTCTCAACTCAGTTTCGCCGAAAAAGAAATGGAGTAGAAAAGGAAGACACTTGGACACAGCGCACAAGTCACACAGCGTTGTGGACACTGTATGGGACAAGGAATCAGCATGGCAGCAGGTTCGTCCATACGGCAGCCAGTGCTGCTCACTTCAATCAGTCGGTCAACAACATGCTCCGGGTAACGCTCCTCAGATTAACGAGAGATAAGACCTAGAACACTCGTGCAACGCCCCTTAAGCTTATCATGCGTGGCGCAGGAGTACGGTGCCATGTGTTGCTGAGTGAGCGCTGTGTCCAGGTGTCTTCCTTTTGTACTTCAATTTTTTGCGCAACTAAGTTAGGATCAATTACTATCTCGCCCAGCGGTCCGTGCTTCTCAACAATTCTCAGGCAGACTCAACTATACAAAATGTTATTTACTCGCATCCACTGAGACGCCCTCATAGATTGATCTGAGTTTGAGTTAGTTTGAGTAAGTCAGTTCAAAAGCCCGCAGGAGTATAAGTACCTTGCTCGATAATTGTGTCGAAGATTTTGAACAGCAGTCTCATCGAGTAATGGGTGCTTTATTGGACGCCTTTTCATTTCAGACTTCTAAACAAAAAATATTACAGGCCGAAACACAGTAAGATAACCTTTATTTAGAAAGATAAGATCCGAGATACTTATACGAATTATTTTACGGGAAATTATTGCAGAGTGGAAGTCATGGCACCATCTTCATCCCCCTCTTACGTAAATCAGGCCACTTATGAATAAAAATTGAGCTGGCGTATGATTGCTAGTGCGTTATATTATGTGCGAGTAGGTGTGACTGTAAATGACAGCCGAATTAAGGGTGATAATAATGCTTACTTTGTGTATATAGACAATGAATTGGCAAATTAATATACAGTTCACTCGCAGTCCTTCAAGAAATACGTTTTGTTCTTGATACTCACTCGGACTCACTCGCTGTAAAGTTCATTTTCAACAGCACTCACTGTGACTGAGGTTTATTAAGCCCCACGTACCGCGGTGGTCTAGTGGCTAAGGTACTCCCCTTCTGACCCGCGAGCCGCGGAATCGAACCCCGGCTGTGGCGGCTGCATTTTCGATGAAGGCGAAAATGCTATATGCCAAGTGTTCAGATTTGGGTGCACGTTAAAGAACCCTAGGAGGTCAAAATTTTCGGAGCCCTTCACTACGGTGTCTCTCATATTTATATGGTCATTTAGGGACGTTATAGCTCCCATATCAAGCTATCATTGAAATTTATTAGGCGTTCTCTCCGCCGGACTCGCTCGGACTCAAACTCACTATAGATTGTTCAGTAGGACTCACTATGTATCACACTCATGGCTTGATTTAACTACTAGTGAGTCGGGTGAGTCGACTCACGGGTGCAATTGATAACCTATGGTGAACAAGGCAAAGGTTCAATTTTTGAGACACTTTTTAAGGCTTCGCAGAAAGATCACTAAATAACTGACTTTAACGATGACATCATCATCAAATTGTGCAGTGTGCAATCATGTCAACCTTGCATGCTTAAAGTAGTTCGGTGAAGAGCCACTTACACCTTATTTCTTTCATACAAATCTTTTTCGTGGAGCAATTGAATATTTATTCGGCAATGAGATATGTCAAGAGAAGTGCCAGCCTCCACAGATTCGTCTCAAGCAGTGCTACTTTGTTTCTTTGTTTATGGCCCGTCAATTCTGGCACATGCCCACTATGGCGAATTGGGTGAGAAACCTTCTACTTGAATATATGTGATGACTAAATAATGATTGTCATCCTATTACCAATGTGTAGAAGAAAAAAAACAAATTTCGTAAAATCTTCTAAAAATAAATAAAATTAAGAATAACAAATTAGAAATTGACGAATAAAAGGAAGTGATTGGTAGCACAATATCGAAAGACAAATTTTGAGCTGACCAGGCAGTAGAGTTATCCTCACACGATCAATATGTAATGTATTCCCTACATTTTCTCACATTACCAAGCATATTACTAGCAGTTTTAGTATATAATAAAGCAGACGTTATGTTAGAATACGTTTAGTTCTTTGAATATATCTACATACTGCATCAAATACGTTTCCTTGGCACTGTCCCATAATGGAGGCAACTAAACTTACAAGATTTTCTGTGGTTTAACGTAAACCTGCCGCGAAAAACAAAATAAATATCAGTGTTTTCCTACTTAAAATTGGTTTCGCCATGATACAAAGTAATGCTCAATAGTTTATGTTTCATCGCAGAATCAGCCAGGGGAGATATAGCAAGACCAGCTCTGTGTAAATAAAAGTTTATTAGAGGAACACGGGACCAAAATTTGTTGAAGATAAACTCAAACTATCTAGGTTGACTTCACTCGTGTTTCTGAGAAAATATGAGGTGCCTATAGTTGGCCCATACAGTAATACTCTCTATCATATCTCTACAAATTGCTAATTTTTCATATCTGATCCATGCTATGCATTTTATTTCTGGTAGAACCAAAAGTATACGTTCATCAAGTGAAGCTAGGGCTAATACATCAGGCAAATAATTTTACTGTGTGTCACAGTGGCCTGGGAAGCATACTAATTTTAAAAGTTTGAATTGTGGTGGGGTTTATGTGCGTAAAGTCAATATTGATTGTTCCGAAGCTGTCAGCGCTGTACACACAGTAAGAACTTCTGTTATGATGATTGCACTGATTTTGTTCGAAAGCAGTTTTTGAAGCGCCAAACATTATCTATGAGCTGAGCTTCAAAAACAAGAGTGAAATATCACAGCCTTACTGAGAATGACCAGCCGAGGTAATTAAAGTCACTTACTGCACCTGCATCTTCTCTATTCACAGAAGCGTCTGTGGCTATTGTGTTATTGGTTTCGGCATGTACTATATAACCTTTTATTCTGTTATTCACAAACTTTAGAGATTGAAACTTAAATTGGTGGGAGAAAATTTCTATCATATTTTTGTAATATTGTGATTTATTCACTAGTTTCAAGTACTGTTCTAACGTGAACTTCTAGGCTTACCAATTTTTTTTGAAAAAATATAATTAGGTGCGTATGAAAGCATGGCCAATGAGCAATAAAGACGGCGTCGAGGTCACTAATAAAGATACACATATCTTCCCGCCAATAAGCTGTCAAATTTTAAGAAAGTTCCTACCGTTAGGATGCGAAATCGACAAGGAAGAGTTGACATACGAGCTTGATGACACATTCCATTAATAGCCGCTAAACTGGGAAGTGCTGGACACATATGTAGTTCTTCTGGCTTCAACAGACTTAAAGGTTGTGTTTTATAAGCAGGGCTGCCTGAAAATATTGCTACGTGCCAGTGCATGAAGCTGAAGAAGAGAAAGCAGATAGACTGGCGCGAGCTAATGGGTGTGGCTGGCGCTGCTCGCCTAACCGGCTGTAAACACATCGCTGACTACCCCTTTGAGTCGGTCTCCTCCCCGTAACATATTTGGTGGAGTTGTGCGATCCCCGTCCTCGCCACGGAACTCCCAAGCGGACGCTCCCTCGTGGCTTACAACATGACCACTCAAGACTCGGCTACATCTTCTCCGGTCGCTCCATCTTCTGCCCGACCTGTCAACCCAGCGCCCGCAACAACTTTCGTGACGCTTCCCGCGCTCAAAGACCCCGGCGTGTTCTCAGGCAGCGAGAGTTCCGATGTCGACTAGTGGCTACGCCTCTACGAACGCGTCAGCGCCCCTTGCAGGTGGGATCCCACTCTTATGCTCGCAAACGTCATCTTTTATCTCGACGGAACCCCTAATGTTCGGTTTGATAACCACGAGCATGACATAACAAGCTGGGACAGCTTCAAGGCAAAGATCCGTGAGCTTTTTGGCAACATCTCTGGTCGTCGTGAAGCTGCGAAAAATGAGTTGTCGACTCGCGCACAATCTTCCACGGAGCTCTACATCGGCTATATTCAGGCTGTCCTTTCACTATGCCGCAAAGCTGACGAAAATATGTCTGAACCTGAAAAAGTTGCGCATATCCTAAAGGGTATCGCCGACGATGCGTTCAACTTGTGTGTATTCAACAATGTGTCATCTGTTGATGCGATCATTCAAGAATGCCGCTGCTTCCAACAAGCTAATAGCAGACGCATCTCCCATCAGTTCCAGCGCCTCCCGAACACCACTGCGACGTCCGCGTGTCTCGACACATATCATCCACCAGACACCTGTGACAACTTGACGCGAATCGTTAGGTGGGAGCTTGAAGCGGCTGCTCAAGCTAAGGTGGGACCACCGTCCCCTGACCCCTCTCCGCCAATTACGTTGCCTCTCATTCAAGCAGTCGTCCGGCAGGAAATCGCCAGCTTGGGAATTCACTCTATCTCACTGCCTCCGTGCACCGACTACCAGCCCCGATACACGCCTGCACGTCCCTTCCCGACCGGCTCTCTCTCAACGTTCCGTAATCCGTCCGCATGGCGAACACACGATGACAAGCCGATATGCTTCTCGTGTCACAGAATCGGCCACATTTCTCGCCATTGCAGAAGTCGCTGGGGTCCTCCTGCACAACCATCCTCTCGTTCCTTCTATGCATGTCCTGCCTATCGCCATGAGACCAGCCGCGACCATTTTTCCCAGGAACCTGCTTCTGAACACCGCTACTCCCGCTCTCCATCCCCCCAACGTCGCCAGTCTCGTTCTCCACAGCCCCGCCGACCATCTTCCCCCGCCTTCTCACGAGGTTCTCCGACAGAAAACTAAGCGTTGCCGTCCCCGGAGTTGGCGCTGCATCGCTCGGACTGACGGAAAATCCTTTTTTCACGATACCGACAAAATGGAACCTCTTAGACGTACAAGTAGACGGCGCACATGTCACTGCTCTTGTCGACACCGGCGCCCAACTTTCCGTGATGACAAGTGATTTTTGCCGCAAGATCAAGAAGGTTCTCACACCTGCGACCACTCAGTTCGTCCGTGTTGCGGATGGTGGAATAGCATCTATCGTTGGAATGTGCTCCACTCGTGTGAGCATTGCGGATCGACACACAGTTGTTCTCTTCACCGTCCTTGATCAATGCCCCCACGACGTAATCTTAGGCCTCGACTTCCTGTCCGCGCATTCTGCCCTCATAGACTGTTCAACCAGTACGCTCCGTCTACACTTGCCCGCAACAGAACCTCTTACACAATGGCCGAGTCGCCTCTGCACAACAGGACACGCGCGCCTCCCTCCACAGACACTGACCTGTATAGAGCTTGTCTCAATACCACCAGTTCCAGACGGTGACTACGTTCTGACCCCTATCACCGATGTCCTCATAAGCCGTGGCTCTACATTAGCGCACATCATTCTATCTGTCGCAGAAACTTCTACGTGCCTCCTAGTTGTCAACTTTAGCTTGACACCTCAAGTTTTGCCACAAGGGATCTCTTTGGCGTTGCTCTGCACCTTAGAAAACAATGCGGTAGATGTTTTCGCGATGGCCGCCCCTTCTGACCCCCACGCTCAACATCAATCTGTCA
This sequence comes from Rhipicephalus microplus, assembly GCF_043290135.1. Classification (NCBI taxonomy): domain Eukaryota; kingdom Metazoa; phylum Arthropoda; class Arachnida; order Ixodida; family Ixodidae; genus Rhipicephalus; species Rhipicephalus microplus. Next base: position 136,722,797 of record NC_134702.1, on the reverse strand, counting down.
CTTGCTCCGACAGCGCTATTACTTCGATTATCGCTTCCAACTTAACGCCGCAGCCGACTGATGAGCTCCACCGGGTTCTGCTGTCCTACATCGACATTTTTGACATCAGCGGCCGTCCGTTGGGGAAAGCTACCGGAATAAGCCACCGCATAAACACTGGTAATGAGCATCCTATTTATAGGCGTCCATATCGGGTGTCGGCGGCCGAGCGTCACATCATCCAAAGGGAGGTCGACAAAAGGCTCGCCAGGGACATCATTGAGCCATCCTGCAGTCCTTGGGCTTCTCCTGTAGTGCTAGTTCACAAGAAAGCCGGTGCATGGCGTTTCTGAGGGGATTATTGACACCTAAACAAAATTACCAAAAAAGACGTCTACCATCTGCCACGAATAGATGATGCGCTTGATTGCCTCTATGGGTCCCACTATTTTTCCTCCATAGACCTTCGTTCCGGCTACTGGAAGATAGAGGTAGATGAAATGGACCGTGAAAAGACGGCATTCATCACCCCTGATGGCCTATATCAGTTCAAGGTCATGCGCTTCGGCCTTCGTAACGCTCCAGCCACCTTCAAACGAATGATGGACTCCCTGCTCAGAGGATTCAAATGGTCCATCTGTTTGTGCTACTTGGACGACGTCATCGTCTTTTCACCAACATTTGAAACTCACATAGAGCGCCTCTCAGCCATCCTAGGAATCTTCCGTCACGCTGGACTGCAGCTCAACTCGTCCAAATGTCACTTTGGACGCCATAAAATCACAGTGCTTGGCCATTTAGTAGACGCCAATGGTGTACAACCAGACCCGGCAAAAATCAGCGCCGTCAAAAACTTTCCTGTACCACGATCTGCGAAGAATGTACGCAGCTTCATCGGACTATGCTCCTACTTCCGACTCTTCGTGAAAAATTTTGCGCACATAGCGAGGCCGCTTACGCAGCTTCTCAAGAAAGAAGTCCCGTTTTCATGAGGCTCCGAAGAGGCTTCTGCGTTCTCGACTCTCGTCGCTGTTTTCACTACCCCTTCGATTTTGGCACACCTGAAGCCTGGTGCCCCTACGGAAATCCGTACAGATGCAAGTGGGCATGGCATTGGTGCAGTACTGGCTCAGAAACAACATGGCCATGATTGCGTTATTGCATATACCAGACGCCTCCTATCCGCCACTGAACGTAACTATTCGATAACTGAGCGTGAGTGCTTGGCACTTGTATGGGCGGTGGCGAAATTTCGACCTTATCTATACGGACGTACATTTTCGGTAGTTACCGACCACCACGCACTCTGCTGGCTCAACTCTCTGAAAGATCCATCAGGCCACGTAGGTCGCTGGGCTTTGCGCCTGCAAGAGTTTTCCTATTCGGTGGTCTACAAGTCTGGCCACCTACACCGTGATGCCGATGTCCTCTCCCGGTACTCTGTCGACGATCCTGAGGACACTGACAAGCCCACGGAGAACTCTATCTTGTCAGTGTCCGACTTCCTTAATATTGGGAAAGAACAGAAGCGTGATCCAGAGCTGCTTGACATCATCAGCCGTATGGAATCCTCCACAAATGATGCTTCCGTCCGCTACTTTGTCATTCAAAAGGGTGTGTTATACCGTCGCAATTTCGGACTAGACGAGCCCGACCTTCTCATTGTTGTGCCTAAGAATTTGCGCCACTGTGTTCTCACCGAACTTCACGACGCTCCCATGGCTGGACACCTTGGCGTATCCCGCACGTACGAGCGCATCCGGCGCCGTTTCTTCTGGCCAGACCTTGCTCGTTCGGTACGCCGATACGTTGCCACGTGTGACCTATGCCACCGTCGTAAAACACCGTCGCTGCTACCCGCTGGCCATCTTCAACCAATCGACATACCCGCGGAACCATTTTACCGTGTTGGCTTAGACCTGCTTGGTCCTTTTCCCACATCAAAATTGGGAAACAAATGGATAGCCGTTATTACAGACTACGCTACACGATATACTATTACGCGAGCTCTACCGACCAGCTGTTCAACCGACGTCGCTGACTTCTTGTTACGGGGCATTATATTGATTCACGGTGCTCCAAGACAGCTTCTCACAGACCATGGCCGTACATTTTTATCCTAAGTCATCGCCGACATTCTGCGTTCTTGTTCCACGCAACACACTCTGACAACCACTTACCACCCTCAAACAAACGGCCTCACGGAACGATTTAACCGCACTTTAACAAATATGCTCGCTATGTACGTGTCGCCCGACCACCGAGACTGGGACCTTGCCTTACCCTACGCAACTTTCGCGTATAATTCATCCCGTCACGAGAGGGCGGGCTTTTCGCCGTTCTACTTATTGTACAGAAGAGAGCCAACTTTACCACTGGACACAGTCATCTCAGCTCACACCTCGTCCACCAGCGAGTATGCCCGCGACGCGATTGCGCGAGCCGATCATGCCCGTCAGCTCGCTCGCGCTCGGCTGATGGCGTCGCAAACCAACCAATGCCGTCGGTACAATGCGGAACATAGAGACGTACATTTCGCTCTCGGTACCCTCCTTTTACTCTGGTCCCCTCATCGTCGGCTGGGCCTATCCGAAAAATTTCTGTCTCATTACACGGAACCCTACCATATATTGCGTCAAGTAACACCTGTTACCTACGAGATCAGCCCCATCTGTTCATCATCATCTACTATGCGGCCCAGTGATATCGTACACGTCTCGCGGATCAAGCCCTACAATAATGAGTCAGATAACGACCTTTAAAGCACCGGGACGGTGCCTTCGCCGCCGGGGGTCATGCTACGTGCCAGTGCATGGAGCCGAAGAAGAGAAAGCAGATAGACTGGCACGAGCTAATTGGTGTGGCTGGCGCTGCTCGCCTAACCGGCTGTGAACACATCGGTGACTGCCCCTCTGAGTCGGTCTCCTCCCCGTAACAATATTATGCACCTCAATTCCAATATTGGGCGCATGTACTTTTTGTTCAACATTATTACAGCAAACACAACCACTGCTTCCTTCACTTTCCTAAATTGACTCTTTTATTATATAAGCGCCGAAACATCGATTTTATAACGTACGAAATATTTATATCGTATACATAACCACAAATCATGGTAGGAGCAAACAGATCATTGTTCTTTTGTGACATTGAGTCTGATAGTTACAGTTGCCATTTGTCGTGTTTACTTTTCCCAGTTCTGCATCCGATGAAAGCGTGGAGTCACAATGAAGGCATCGCCACTTTGCCTGTTCCTGTCATTTACTGTCTCGGTGATAGGTGAGAAACCACTTTGTTGATTCCTAAGCACTAGAACAAAATAAATAAAAAACCCAAAACATACATATCTGCATAACAATTTGGATGTGTGAACTTGTATTTAGTGTATTTTGTGCTTCGCAGTAGCACTGTAAGAGAAAGTGCTCGACGAATGCCCTAACTGACAGCGCTCTATGGTAGACAAACTATTTATAAAAATAATGCAGTATTTCCGTTTAGTGTTCCAGTGCTTGCTCTGTAGACATATCTCATTTTTGTTCTTTTTGAACAATGAGCTACGCTCTTTTACTTTCTTTGCCCCCTTTTTCTCTCTCTTTTTCAATGTCCCCCGTCCCATTCCCCCGTGTAAGGCAGCAAACTGGCCATCCTGAATTAGTTAACCTCCCTGACTTTTTTATACCATTTTTTCTCCGCGATAAAGCTTCTTGCTGTTGCATAAAAAATTTCCGGTGCTGCAGTCACGTCACCGGCCAGCCACGAGGATCACGTACATGATTGCATGGCTTCGTCTTCCTAGCGTGGTGTCAGGTGCTGTGGTGCCCAGTACTTTGTGTTCTTTAAAACGGTGTAGGTCCAGTCACATGAATAGAAAGTTGTATGTCTCAATGGACGAGCCATTTATTTTGGTTTTAAATATTTGCGCTTCACCCCATTTATAAGTTCAATCTACATTTCATTGCATCATCAGTCTCGTACAAGATGAAAAAATTAAAACTTACCCATACGGAGCATATAAAACCTTCACGAGCACTTTTTCG